>NC_081821.1:2500-7500 GCF_030704535.1 Vitis vinifera | reverse complement strand
GTTTAGGGTTTAGGGTTTAGGGTTTAGGGTTTAGGGTTTAGGGTTTAGGGTTTAGGGTTTAGGGTTTAGGGTTTAGGGTTTAGGGTTTAGGGTTTAGGGTTTAGGGTTTAGGGTTTAGGGTTTAGGGTTTAGGGTTTAGGGTTTAGGGTTTAGGGTTTAGGGTTTAGGGTTTAGGGTTTAGGGTTTAGGGTTTAGGGTTTAGGGTTTAGGGTTTAGGGTTTAGGGTTTAGGGTTTAGGGTTTAGGGTTTAGGGTTTAGGGTTTAGGGTTTAGGGTTTAGGGTTTAGGGTTTAGGGTTTAGGGTTTAGGGTTTAGGGTTTAGGGTTTAGGGTTTAGGGTTTAGGGTTTAGGGTTTAGGGTTTAGGGTTTAGGGTTTAGGGTTTAGGGTTTAGGGTTTAGGGTTTAGGGTTTAGGGTTTAGGGTTTAGGGTTTAGGGTTTAGGGTTTAGGGTTTAGGGTTTAGGGTTTAGGGTTTAGGGTTTAGGGTTTAGGGTTTAGGGTTTAGGGTTTAGGGTTTAGGGTTTAGGGTTTAGGGTTTAGGGTTTAGGGTTTAGGGTTTAGGGTTTAGGGTTTAGGGTTTAGGGTTTAGGGTTTAGGGTTTAGGGTTTAGGGTTTAGGGTTTAGGGTTTAGGGTTTAGGGTTTAGGGTTTAGGGTTTAGGGTTTAGGGTTTAGGGTTTAGGGTTTAGGGTTTAGGGTTTAGGGTTTAGGGTTTAGGGTTTAGGGTTTAGGGTTTAGGGTTTAGGGTTTAGGGTTTAGGGTTTAGGGTTTAGGGTTTAGGGTTTAGGGTTTAGGGTTTAGGGTTTAGGGTTTAGGGTTTAGGGTTTAGGGTTTAGGGTTTAGGGTTTAGGGTTTAGGGTTTAGGGTTTAGGGTTTAGGGTTTAGGGTTTAGGGTTTAGGGTTTAGGGTTTAGGGTTTAGGGTTTAGGGTTTAGGGTTTAGGGTTTAGGGTTTAGGGTTTAGGGTTTAGGGTTTAGGGTTTAGGGTTTAGGGTTTAGGGTTTAGGGTTTAGGGTTTAGGGTTTAGGGTTTAGGGTTTAGGGTTTAGGGTTTAGGGTTTAGGGTTTAGGGTTTAGGGTTTAGGGTTTAGGGTTTAGGGTTTAGGGTTTAGGGTTTAGGGTTTAGGGTTTAGGGTTTAGGGTTTAGGGTTTAGGGTTTAGGGTTTAGGGTTTAGGGTTTAGGGTTTAGGGTTTAGGGTTTAGGGTTTAGGGTTTAGGGTTTAGGGTTTAGGGTTTAGGGTTTAGGGTTTAGGGTTTAGGGTTTAGGGTTTAGGGTTTAGGGTTTAGGGTTTAGGGTTTAGGGTTTAGGGTTTAGGGTTTAGGGTTTAGGGTTTAGGGTTTAGGGTTTAGGGTTTAGGGTTTAGGGTTTAGGGTTTAGGGTTTAGGGTTTAGGGTTTAGGGTTTAGGGTTTAGGGTTTAGGGTTTAGGGTTTAGGGTTTAGGGTTTAGGGTTTAGGGTTTAGGGTTTAGGGTTTAGGGTTTAGGGTTTAGGGTTTAGGGTTTAGGGTTTAGGGTTTAGGGTTTAGGGTTTAGGGTTTAGGGTTTAGGGTTTAGGGTTTAGGGTTTAGGGTTTAGGGTTTAGGGTTTAGGGTTTAGGGTTTAGGGTTTAGGGTTTAGGGTTTAGGGTTTAGGGTTTAGGGTTTAGGGTTTAGGGTTTAGGGTTTAGGGTTTAGGGTTTAGGGTTTAGGGTTTAGGGTTTAGGGTTTAGGGTTTAGGGTTTAGGGTTTAGGGTTTAGGGTTTAGGGTTTAGGGTTTAGGGTTTAGGGTTTAGGGTTTAGGGTTTAGGGTTTAGGGTTTAGGGTTTAGGGTTTAGGGTTTAGGGTTTAGGGTTTAGGGTTTAGGGTTTAGGGTTTAGGGTTTAGGGTTTAGGGTTTAGGGTTTAGGGTTTAGGGTTTAGGGTTTAGGGTTTAGGGTTTAGGGTTTAGGGTTTAGGGTTTAGGGTTTAGGGTTTAGGGTTTAGGGTTTAGGGTTTAGGGTTTAGGGTTTAGGGTTTAGGGTTTAGGGTTTAGGGTTTAGGGTTTAGGGTTTAGGGTTTAGGGTTTAGGGTTTAGGGTTTAGGGTTTAGGGTTTAGGGTTTAGGGTTTAGGGTTTAGGGTTTAGGGTTTAGGGTTTAGGGTTTAGGGTTTAGGGTTTAGGGTTTAGGGTTTAGGGTTTAGGGTTTAGGGTTTAGGGTTTAGGGTTTAGGGTTTAGGGTTTAGGGTTTAGGGTTTAGGGTTTAGGGTTTAGGGTTTAGGGTTTAGGGTTTAGGGTTTAGGGTTTAGGGTTTAGGGTTTAGGGTTTAGGGTTTAGGGTTTAGGGTTTAGGGTTTAGGGTTTAGGGTTTAGGGTTTAGGGTTTAGGGTTTAGGGTTTAGGGTTTAGGGTTTAGGGTTTAGGGTTTAGGGTTTAGGGTTTAGGGTTTAGGGTTTAGGGTTTAGGGTTTAGGGTTTAGGGTTTAGGGTTTAGGGTTTAGGGTTTAGGGTTTAGGGTTTAGGGTTTAGGGTTTAGGGTTTAGGGTTTAGGGTTTAGGGTTTAGGGTTTAGGGTTTAGGGTTTAGGGTTTAGGGTTTAGGGTTTAGGGTTTAGGGTTTAGGGTTTAGGGTTTAGGGTTTAGGGTTTAGGGTTTAGGGTTTAGGGTTTAGGGTTTAGGGTTTAGGGTTTAGGGTTTAGGGTTTAGGGTTTAGGGTTTAGGGTTTAGGGTTTAGGGTTTAGGGTTTAGGGTTTAGGGTTTAGGGTTTAGGGTTTAGGGTTTAGGGTTTAGGGTTTAGGGTTTAGGGTTTAGGGTTTAGGGTTTAGGGTTTAGGGTTTAGGGTTTAGGGTTTAGGGTTTAGGGTTTAGGGTTTAGGGTTTAGGGTTTAGGGTTTAGGGTTTAGGGTTTAGGGTTTAGGGTTTAGGGTTTAGGGTTTAGGGTTTAGGGTTTAGGGTTTAGGGTTTAGGGTTTAGGGTTTAGGGTTTAGGGTTTAGGGTTTAGGGTTTAGGGTTTAGGGTTTAGGGTTTAGGGTTTAGGGTTTAGGGTTTAGGGTTTAGGGTTTAGGGTTTAGGGTTTAGGGTTTAGGGTTTAGGGTTTAGGGTTTAGGGTTTAGGGTTTAGGGTTTAGGGTTTAGGGTTTAGGGTTTAGGGTTTAGGGTTTAGGGTTTAGGGTTTAGGGTTTAGGGTTTAGGGTTTAGGGTTTAGGGTTTAGGGTTTAGGGTTTAGGGTTTAGGGTTTAGGGTTTAGGGTTTAGGGTTTAGGGTTTAGGGTTTAGGGTTTAGGGTTTAGGGTTTAGGGTTTAGGGTTTAGGGTTTAGGGTTTAGGGTTTAGGGTTTAGGGTTTAGGGTTTAGGGTTTAGGGTTTAGGGTTTAGGGTTTAGGGTTTAGGGTTTAGGGTTTAGGGTTTAGGGTTTAGGGTTTAGGGTTTAGGGTTTAGGGTTTAGGGTTTAGGGTTTAGGGTTTAGGGTTTAGGGTTTAGGGTTTAGGGTTTAGGGTTTAGGGTTTAGGGTTTAGGGTTTAGGGTTTAGGGTTTAGGGTTTAGGGTTTAGGGTTTAGGGTTTAGGGTTTAGGGTTTAGGGTTTAGGGTTTAGGGTTTAGGGTTTAGGGTTTAGGGTTTAGGGTTTAGGGTTTAGGGTTTAGGGTTTAGGGTTTAGGGTTTAGGGTTTAGGGTTTAGGGTTTAGGGTTTAGGGTTTAGGGTTTAGGGTTTAGGGTTTAGGGTTTAGGGTTTAGGGTTTAGGGTTTAGGGTTTAGGGTTTAGGGTTTAGGGTTTAGGGTTTAGGGTTTAGGGTTTAGGGTTTAGGGTTTAGGGTTTAGGGTTTAGGGTTTAGGGTTTAGGGTTTAGGGTTTAGGGTTTAGGGTTTAGGGTTTAGGGTTTAGGGTTTAGGGTTTAGGGTTTAGGGTTTAGGGTTTAGGGTTTAGGGTTTAGGGTTTAGGGTTTAGGGTTTAGGGTTTAGGGTTTAGGGTTTAGGGTTTAGGGTTTAGGGTTTAGGGTTTAGGGTTTAGGGTTTAGGGTTTAGGGTTTAGGGTTTAGGGTTTAGGGTTTAGGGTTTAGGGTTTAGGGTTTAGGGTTTAGGGTTTAGGGTTTAGGGTTTAGGGTTTAGGGTTTAGGGTTTAGGGTTTAGGGTTTAGGGTTTAGGGTTTAGGGTTTAGGGTTTAGGGTTTAGGGTTTAGGGTTTAGGGTTTAGGGTTTAGGGTTTAGGGTTTAGGGTTTAGGGTTTAGGGTTTAGGGTTTAGGGTTTAGGGTTTAGGGTTTAGGGTTTAGGGTTTAGGGTTTAGGGTTTAGGGTTTAGGGTTTAGGGTTTAGGGTTTAGGGTTTAGGGTTTAGGGTTTAGGGTTTAGGGTTTAGGGTTTAGGGTTTAGGGTTTAGGGTTTAGGGTTTAGGGTTTAGGGTTTAGGGTTTAGGGTTTAGGGTTTAGGGTTTAGGGTTTAGGGTTTAGGGTTTAGGGTTTAGGGTTTAGGGTTTAGGGTTTAGGGTTTAGGGTTTAGGGTTTAGGGTTTAGGGTTTAGGGTTTAGGGTTTAGGGTTTAGGGTTTAGGGTTTAGGGTTTAGGGTTTAGGGTTTAGGGTTTAGGGTTTAGGGTTTAGGGTTTAGGGTTTAGGGTTTAGGGTTTAGGGTTTAGGGTTTAGGGTTTAGGGTTTAGGGTTTAGGGTTTAGGGTTTAGGGTTTAGGGTTTAGGGTTTAGGGTTTAGGGTTTAGGGTTTAGGGTTTAGGGTTTAGGGTTTAGGGTTTAGGGTTTAGGGTTTAGGGTTTAGGGTTTAGGGTTTAGGGTTTAGGGTTTAGGGTTTAGGGTTTAGGGTTTAGGGTTTAGGGTTTAGGGTTTAGGGTTTAGGGTTTAGGGTTTAGGGTTTAGGGTTTAGGGTTTAGGGTTTAGGGTTTAGGGTTTAGGGTTTAGGGTTTAGGGTTTAGGGTTTAGGGTTTAGGGTTTAGGGTTTAGGGTTTAGGGTTTAGGGTTTAGGGTTTAGGGTTTAGGGTTTAGGGTTTAGGGTTTAGGGTTTAGGGTTTAGGGTTTAGGGTTTAGGGTTTAGGGTTTAGGGTTTAGGGTTTAGGGTTTAGGGTTTAGGGT
>NC_081820.1:27600000-27605000 GCF_030704535.1 Vitis vinifera | reverse complement strand
AACCCTAAACCCTAAACCCTAAACCCTAAACCCTAAACCCTAAACCCTAAACCCTAAACCCTAAACCCTAAACCCTAAACCCTAAACCCTAAACCCTAAACCCTAAACCCTAAACCCTAAACCCTAAACCCTAAACCCTAAACCCTAAACCCTAAACCCTAAACCCTAAACCCTAAACCCTAAACCCTAAACCCTAAACCCTAAACCCTAAACCCTAAACCCTAAACCCTAAACCCTAAACCCTAAACCCTAAACCCTAAACCCTAAACCCTAAACCCTAAACCCTAAACCCTAAACCCTAAACCCTAAACCCTAAACCCTAAACCCTAAACCCTAAACCCTAAACCCTAAACCCTAAACCCTAAACCCTAAACCCTAAACCCTAAACCCTAAACCCTAAACCCTAAACCCTAAACCCTAAACCCTAAACCCTAAACCCTAAACCCTAAACCCTAAACCCTAAACCCTAAACCCTAAACCCTAAACCCTAAACCCTAAACCCTAAACCCTAAACCCTAAACCCTAAACCCTAAACCCTAAACCCTAAACCCTAAACCCTAAACCCTAAACCCTAAACCCTAAACCCTAAACCCTAAACCCTAAACCCTAAACCCTAAACCCTAAACCCTAAACCCTAAACCCTAAACCCTAAACCCTAAACCCTAAACCCTAAACCCTAAACCCTAAACCCTAAACCCTAAACCCTAAACCCTAAACCCTAAACCCTAAACCCTAAACCCTAAACCCTAAACCCTAAACCCTAAACCCTAAACCCTAAACCCTAAACCCTAAACCCTAAACCCTAAACCCTAAACCCTAAACCCTAAACCCTAAACCCTAAACCCTAAACCCTAAACCCTAAACCCTAAACCCTAAACCCTAAACCCTAAACCCTAAACCCTAAACCCTAAACCCTAAACCCTAAACCCTAAACCCTAAACCCTAAACCCTAAACCCTAAACCCTAAACCCTAAACCCTAAACCCTAAACCCTAAACCCTAAACCCTAAACCCTAAACCCTAAACCCTAAACCCTAAACCCTAAACCCTAAACCCTAAACCCTAAACCCTAAACCCTAAACCCTAAACCCTAAACCCTAAACCCTAAACCCTAAACCCTAAACCCTAAACCCTAAACCCTAAACCCTAAACCCTAAACCCTAAACCCTAAACCCTAAACCCTAAACCCTAAACCCTAAACCCTAAACCCTAAACCCTAAACCCTAAACCCTAAACCCTAAACCCTAAACCCTAAACCCTAAACCCTAAACCCTAAACCCTAAACCCTAAACCCTAAACCCTAAACCCTAAACCCTAAACCCTAAACCCTAAACCCTAAACCCTAAACCCTAAACCCTAAACCCTAAACCCTAAACCCTAAACCCTAAACCCTAAACCCTAAACCCTAAACCCTAAACCCTAAACCCTAAACCCTAAACCCTAAACCCTAAACCCTAAACCCTAAACCCTAAACCCTAAACCCTAAACCCTAAACCCTAAACCCTAAACCCTAAACCCTAAACCCTAAACCCTAAACCCTAAACCCTAAACCCTAAACCCTAAACCCTAAACCCTAAACCCTAAACCCTAAACCCTAAACCCTAAACCCTAAACCCTAAACCCTAAACCCTAAACCCTAAACCCTAAACCCTAAACCCTAAACCCTAAACCCTAAACCCTAAACCCTAAACCCTAAACCCTAAACCCTAAACCCTAAACCCTAAACCCTAAACCCTAAACCCTAAACCCTAAACCCTAAACCCTAAACCCTAAACCCTAAACCCTAAACCCTAAACCCTAAACCCTAAACCCTAAACCCTAAACCCTAAACCCTAAACCCTAAACCCTAAACCCTAAACCCTAAACCCTAAACCCTAAACCCTAAACCCTAAACCCTAAACCCTAAACCCTAAACCCTAAACCCTAAACCCTAAACCCTAAACCCTAAACCCTAAACCCTAAACCCTAAACCCTAAACCCTAAACCCTAAACCCTAAACCCTAAACCCTAAACCCTAAACCCTAAACCCTAAACCCTAAACCCTAAACCCTAAACCCTAAACCCTAAACCCTAAACCCTAAACCCTAAACCCTAAACCCTAAACCCTAAACCCTAAACCCTAAACCCTAAACCCTAAACCCTAAACCCTAAACCCTAAACCCTAAACCCTAAACCCTAAACCCTAAACCCTAAACCCTAAACCCTAAACCCTAAACCCTAAACCCTAAACCCTAAACCCTAAACCCTAAACCCTAAACCCTAAACCCTAAACCCTAAACCCTAAACCCTAAACCCTAAACCCTAAACCCTAAACCCTAAACCCTAAACCCTAAACCCTAAACCCTAAACCCTAAACCCTAAACCCTAAACCCTAAACCCTAAACCCTAAACCCTAAACCCTAAACCCTAAACCCTAAACCCTAAACCCTAAACCCTAAACCCTAAACCCTAAACCCTAAACCCTAAACCCTAAACCCTAAACCCTAAACCCTAAACCCTAAACCCTAAACCCTAAACCCTAAACCCTAAACCCTAAACCCTAAACCCTAAACCCTAAACCCTAAACCCTAAACCCTAAACCCTAAACCCTAAACCCTAAACCCTAAACCCTAAACCCTAAACCCTAAACCCTAAACCCTAAACCCTAAACCCTAAACCCTAAACCCTAAACCCTAAACCCTAAACCCTAAACCCTAAACCCTAAACCCTAAACCCTAAACCCTAAACCCTAAACCCTAAACCCTAAACCCTAAACCCTAAACCCTAAACCCTAAACCCTAAACCCTAAACCCTAAACCCTAAACCCTAAACCCTAAACCCTAAACCCTAAACCCTAAACCCTAAACCCTAAACCCTAAACCCTAAACCCTAAACCCTAAACCCTAAACCCTAAACCCTAAACCCTAAACCCTAAACCCTAAACCCTAAACCCTAAACCCTAAACCCTAAACCCTAAACCCTAAACCCTAAACCCTAAACCCTAAACCCTAAACCCTAAACCCTAAACCCTAAACCCTAAACCCTAAACCCTAAACCCTAAACCCTAAACCCTAAACCCTAAACCCTAAACCCTAAACCCTAAACCCTAAACCCTAAACCCTAAACCCTAAACCCTAAACCCTAAACCCTAAACCCTAAACCCTAAACCCTAAACCCTAAACCCTAAACCCTAAACCCTAAACCCTAAACCCTAAACCCTAAACCCTAAACCCTAAACCCTAAACCCTAAACCCTAAACCCTAAACCCTAAACCCTAAACCCTAAACCCTAAACCCTAAACCCTAAACCCTAAACCCTAAACCCTAAACCCTAAACCCTAAACCCTAAACCCTAAACCCTAAACCCTAAACCCTAAACCCTAAACCCTAAACCCTAAACCCTAAACCCTAAACCCTAAACCCTAAACCCTAAACCCTAAACCCTAAACCCTAAACCCTAAACCCTAAACCCTAAACCCTAAACCCTAAACCCTAAACCCTAAACCCTAAACCCTAAACCCTAAACCCTAAACCCTAAACCCTAAACCCTAAACCCTAAACCCTAAACCCTAAACCCTAAACCCTAAACCCTAAACCCTAAACCCTAAACCCTAAACCCTAAACCCTAAACCCTAAACCCTAAACCCTAAACCCTAAACCCTAAACCCTAAACCCTAAACCCTAAACCCTAAACCCTAAACCCTAAACCCTAAACCCTAAACCCTAAACCCTAAACCCTAAACCCTAAACCCTAAACCCTAAACCCTAAACCCTAAACCCTAAACCCTAAACCCTAAACCCTAAACCCTAAACCCTAAACCCTAAACCCTAAACCCTAAACCCTAAACCCTAAACCCTAAACCCTAAACCCTAAACCCTAAACCCTAAACCCTAAACCCTAAACCCTAAACCCTAAACCCTAAACCCTAAACCCTAAACCCTAAACCCTAAACCCTAAACCCTAAACCCTAAACCCTAAACCCTAAACCCTAAACCCTAAACCCTAAACCCTAAACCCTAAACCCTAAACCCTAAACCCTAAACCCTAAACCCTAAACCCTAAACCCTAAACCCTAAACCCTAAACCCTAAACCCTAAACCCTAAACCCTAAACCCTAAACCCTAAACCCTAAACCCTAAACCCTAAACCCTAAACCCTAAACCCTAAACCCTAAACCCTAAACCCTAAACCCTAAACCCTAAACCCTAAACCCTAAACCCTAAACCCTAAACCCTAAACCCTAAACCCTAAACCCTAAACCCTAAACCCTAAACCCTAAACCCTAAACCCTAAACCCTAAACCCTAAACCCTAAACCCTAAACCCTAAACCCTAAACCCTAAACCCTAAACCCTAAACCCTAAACCCTAAACCCTAAACCCTAAACCCTAAACCCTAAACCCTAAACCCTAAACCCTAAACCCTAAACCCTAAACCCTAAACCCTAAACCCTAAACCCTAAACCCTAAACCCTAAACCCTAAACCCTAAACCCTAAACCCTAAACCCTAAACCCTAAACCCTAAACCCTAAACCCTAAACCCTAAACCCTAAACCCTAAACCCTAAACCCTAAACCCTAAACCCTAAACCCTAAACCCTAAACCCTAAACCCTAAACCCTAAACCCTAAACCCTAAACCCTAAACCCTAAACCCTAAACCCTAAACCCTAAACCCTAAACCCTAAACCCTAAACCCTAAACCCTAAACCCTAAACCCTAAACCCTAAACCCTAAACCCTAAACCCTAAACCCTAAACCCTAAACCCTAAACCCTAAACCCTAAACCCTAAACCCTAAACCCTAAACCCTAAACCCTAAACCCTAAACCCTAAACCCTAAACCCTAAACCCTAAACCCTAAACCCTAAACCCTAAACCCTAAACCCTAAACCCTAAACCCTAAACCCTAAACCCTAAACCCTAAACCCTAAACCCTAAACCCTAAACCCTAAACCCTAAACCCTAAACCCTAAACCCTAAACCCTAAACCCTAAACCCTAAACCCTAAACCCTAAACCCTAAA
>NC_081820.1:27487500-27592500 GCF_030704535.1 Vitis vinifera | reverse complement strand
ATGTCAACCCAACCCAACCCAACAAGACAACGAATTTACTCGAGTCTACCAACTGTATAGGATATTATTGCCAACAACTCTCTCCTATTAACTCTTGTACCTCAGTACATTTGCCACAAAAATAAGCTTCCAAAACTACGGAGTCTGAGGCACTTATTTGGCTTTTAAGTAAAGCAAACTCAACATAGTTGAAGTTAGAGTCATAGGATTTTCCCTATCAGACTCATTGTCCAAAAATAAGCCTGTATGTGGAATGGCATGCCGGTAAGGTGTTCTCTATGTTCCATGGGTGATGGTTAAGTATCTAGTTATTAGGTGCCCCGGTGGTTGCACCATCCTAGTAAACGTTGTGGATAAAAACAAATCCTTGAAGTTTTTAGCTCCCTTGTACTTAGTGAATATTTAGTAGCAGCAATATTCTACCAACCTTTCAAATATGAACTTCTTTTTTATTGTCAACATGCGCGGCTATTTTTCATATCCAAAGCATTATGTTTAATGGGGCTAGTTATATTTGTATATGGGTTTTATGGTAAGTGTTTAAAAGTCAATTGTTGTCCTAAAGAAGTCTTCCACGTTTTATAGTTTTTTATATTTATAAATTTTTTTAAGGACTATCTATTAGTCTTTCAAGAAGATTATAAATAACTTTCCTGTTCATCATTAGTTATGAAATTTTTTCCAATATTTGTGTTTGCTATATTTCGGGAGGCATTCCTGCAGAACTTTCTTAATGATAATTACTTATCAGAAGAAAGTTTGGTATAAAATTTTATGATTTCTCCCCATTTTTTCCATAGTGACATGATTAAGGTATAATGAATCTTTAGTAGGGAACCATAGACTTTACTTGGGCTCTAACCTACAAGGAAGCACCAATGTTTAGTTAAAGCTTGAACAACTCATGAATTTTGATTTGGAACATAATGAGTTGAAATTGAGCTTAGACAAGTGGCTTGACTAAGTTTACGTGATTTTGGTGTTTAGCTTTTAGGTGAATAACCAAACATAGCTATAAAATGTCAATTGGAGAAAATGTAGGACAATGGTCTAAGGAATGCTTTTTTCTTTTAATATTACGAGTGTGGAGTATTTCTATATGATAATAAACAACATGTTCAACACCACTTTAAATTGTTTTAAACTCTTTGTACTACTGTGATCCCCACATTGGTTGTTCATAAGATATTTTGTTGTTTTCTTGGCGTTCTATGTATAATTCCTGCGTATTGCACTATTTCTTTGCATATGTTTATAATATATGTGAACATGTTGGCCTTCAATTTGGGGAATATGACTCTGTTTTTATTAGAACTTCTATTTACAGTGATCTTCATCCCCATCGTAAAATACATGTTCCCTTGAAATCCCTTTTATGCATTTTCTCCATTTATGTATGTTCTATCTATATCTAATTCTTGTTATTGGGCAAGGTTTTATTTTGCAACAAATTAGGGTTTGGGGTTTTTAGGGTTTAGGGTTTAGGGTTTAGGGTTTTGGGTTTAGGGTTTGGGGCTTTTAGGGTTTAGGGTTTAGGGTTTAGGGTTTTGGGTTTTGGGTTTTGGGTTTTGGGTTTTGGGTTTAGGGTTTAGGGTTTAGGGTTTGGGGTTTGGGGTTTGGGATTTCGGGTTTCGGGTTTGGGGTTTCGGGTTTCGGGTTTTGGGTTTCGGGTTTCGGGTTTCGGGTTTTGGGTTTCGGGTTTCGGGTTTTGGGGGTTTTGGGGTTTAGGGGTTTAGGGTTTAGGGTTTAGGGTTTAGGGGTTAGGGTTTAGGGTTTAGGGGTTTAGGGGTTAGGGGTTTAGGGTTTTGGGTTTTGGGGGTTTTGGGGGTTTTGGGTTTTGGGTTCAGGGTTCAGGGTTCAGGGTTTAGGGTTTAGGATTTACGCAGCGGAAATAAATCATGATGAAACAAGCATGGAGGCAAGCCAAAATCATATGTAAAAGACTGACCTTTTTCTCTGCTGAAAACGCCCACAATCTCCTACAATCTTCTGCTATTTACCTTATCAATTTTCCGGACTGTGATTTCTGAGTGGGCAGAAAAAACAATAGCTAGGGTACCTCACTCTCTTTTCTGTTTCTAATATATATCTCTTCGATGGGAAGAAGACCACTTTGTTAGAAACTCTTTTTTCTGTTTCTAATATATATCTCTTCGATGGGAAGAAGACCACTTTCTTAGAAACTCTTTTTTCTGTTTCTAATGTATATCTTTTCGATGGGAAGAAGACCACTTTCTTAGAAACTCTTAAGCACATAATTTGCTTCAAGAAAAAAGATATAAGCGTGACTCTCTTTCCCTTAAAATGCTCATTTTAAATAAATTAGATTATCTATTTTTAATTAAATAAAATTTAATTAAAAACTAATCTATCATTTATTTAAAACACATAATTCATGTATAGTCCAAACAATTAAGGCACAGTAGGGACCGCAAGAATAAAATTAACAAGGCTACTAATTATAATAAGAATTCATATAGGACCAGTATATTCTCATTATAATTAATCACAAATTATACCACTAAAAATTCATGATTGAACTCCTTATTAATCTTACAATTCCATTACATAATAATTTATGTTTCCCACGTTAAGATTACAGATGCTATTTACATGAAACAAATTACTGACAATTTATTTGAGTAACAATAGATCTTCAAGATTGTCGCTTAACTTAATTCATGTGTCGGATAAAAATCCACCTGCAGGGTTTACACTATGAAACCTTATAAGCTTACTTAAAGTGCATCATCAATCTCTATATCGAGACGTGGATTCAATCATTATTTAATACATCGCAAACATAAAGCGTCTTTGTCCAACTCATCGAGTCTTATCGCTCCAATAAATGAAACTCACTCTTTAATGAATCAAAACACAAGATATTTTATATTTGCTCATATTAATTAAATCATGATTAAAAACATAAATCTTATTTCTAATGTCCTAGAGAATATGTTTTAACAGTCAGTACAAAACATCCATTCTCTACTTGGTCCAGTTAGTTATATATAAAATATACTAACACAATTATTATTAAATTATGCCGAAAGATTAATTTATCTAATGCAAATCTCCAATTAAATACAAAGAAATAATTGTTTATAGAATGACATCATAATAACATACTATTAAATTCACGCTTATGCATGGTTAATAGTATATCTCTATCAATCTCCCACTTAGACTTATAACCATGCATCTGCTACTTTAACCCCCATTCCTTCTACATGTCTTTCAAAAGTCGTGGACGATAAGCTCTTTGTAAAAGGATCTGCTAGGTTGCTTTCCGATGCAATCTTCATCACCACCACATCACCCCTTTGAACTATGTTTCGTATCAAGTGATACTTACGCTCTATGTGTTTTGCCCTTTTATGGCTCCGTGGCTCTTTCGAGTTTGCAACCGCCCCGCTATTATCACAATAAAGTGTAATAGGCGATTGAACCGAAGGAACCACACCTAGATCCAAAAGGAAGTTTCTAATCCACACAGCTTCCTTGGCTGCCTCAGAGGCTGCCACATATTCAGCTTCCATGGTGAAGTCAGCAACACAAGTTTGCTTGATACTCCTCCAACTAATGGTTCCACCTCCTAAGACAAAAACATTCCTCGAGGTAGATTTCCGAGAGTCCTGATCAGATTGATAAATCTGAATCTGTATACCCTATGGGCACAAGATTTTCTGACTGGAAAACTAACATATAATCTCTAGTTCTTTTTAAGTACTTGATTATATGTTTAACTGCAGTCCAATGTTCTCTCCCCGGGTTAGACTGAAATCTGCTTACCATGCCAACAGCAAAACAGATATCGGGTCTAGTACACAACATCGCATACATGAGACTTCCTACTGCAGAAGCATAAGGAACTGCCTTCATGCTTTCTATCTCTTCAAGAGTCTTAGGAGACTGATCCTTAGATAGAACGATTCCATGTCTAAAAGGAAGAAAACCCTTCTTTGAACCCTGCATGTTGAAACGATTGAGAATAGTATCAATATAAAGTGCCTGGGATAAGCCTATCATCCTTTTCTTGCGATTTCGCATAAGCTTGATCCCAAGAATATGAGCAGCTTCTCCCAAGTCCTTCATATCAAAACGCTGAGACAACCAGTCCTTGACCGAAGTCAACATACCTATACAATTTCCTATAAGTAGAATATCATCCACGTATAGTACCAAAAACACCACCTTCTTACCATTCCACTTCTTATACACGCAAGACTCATCATGACACTGATCAAAACCAAAAGTCTTGATCGTCTGGTCAAAACAAGTATTCCAAGATCTAGATGCCTGTTTAAGGCCATAAATGGACCTATTCAATTTGCATAGCAAAATGTTCTTGCCCATTTGTTATGAAACCTTCTGGTTGCTTCATATAGATGCATTCATCAAGACTTCCATTTAAGAAAGCTGTCTTGACATCCATTTGCCAAATTTCATAATCGAAATAAGCTGCAATAGATAAGAGAATTCTAATAGACTTAAGCATGGCTACTGGCGAAAAAGTTTCCTCATAATCGATCCCTTCTTTCTGAGTATACCCTTTCGCAACAAGCCTAGCTTTATAAGTTTGCACTTTTTCGTCTATACCTCTCTTTTTCTTATAGATCCACTTACATCCAATGGGTTTCACCCCTTTAGGTGGTTCTACAAGTTCCCAGACTTGATTAGAGTACATAGACTCCATCTCAGATTTCATAGCTACCAGCCACTTATTAGCATCTTTATCTTGTAGTGCATCGTCGTAACATACTGGTTCGGTATTCACTTCTTCAGGGATTCTATCAAATGCTTCTCCCAAGAGTGTATATCGAACCGGTGGTCGTCTTGTTCTCCCACTACGACGAAGTACTACAGGTTGTTCAGCCACACCTTCATCTTGCTGTGGCTGTAAGGCCGGCAAGTCTATGACTGGTGGGACCACATCCTGTACTTCATCAATATGTTCTTCAAACGGCATATGTACTGGTGCTTCAACATTTTCTTCATCACCAACAGGCAATGAAATGTCAGAAGTTTCAAATTCCGGTCCACTAACATTTCTCCCATTACGTTGAGGTAACGGAATGTCAGCTCCGACCATGAATGGTTCAAGTTCATGTTCTAATGGAAAAATTCTAGCTGGTATGGTGTCTCCTCTCAACTCAATTAAGGTTAATTGACTTTTGGGAATATGGTTTCTAATATAGTCTTCCTCAAGATAATGTGCATTGGTGCTAACATTGATCTTTTTATCTTTAGGACTATAAAATAAACCACCTTTCGTTCCTCTAGGATATCCAATAAAGAAACATAATTCTGTTTTTGTTTCCAACTTATCTGTTTTCCCTTTCAACACATGTGCTGGACAACCCCACATCCGAACATGTTTCAGGCTGGGCTTACGTCCAGTCCACAGTTCTGTAGGAGTCTTAGGTACTGACTTAGAAGGAACTAAATTCAGAATGTATGCTGCTGTCTCAATTGCATGTCCCCAAAATGAAATTGGCAAATCTGAATAACTCATCATTGATCTAACCATTTCCATAAGTGTCCTATTTCTTCTTTCTGCTACACCATTCTGTTGTGGCATACCAGGTGCAGATAACTATGAAGTAATCCCTTGTTCTGATAAAAAGTTAATGAATTCCCTAGAGATGTATTCTCCACCACGGTCAGACCGTAATGTCTTGATATATTTTCCATGTCGCTTCTCCGTTTCTGCCTTGAATGCTTTGAATTTCTCAAAACATTCAGACTTACGGCGCAATAAGTAAATATATCCATACCTTGAGTAATCATCTGTGAATGTCACAAAATACTCAAAACCACCCCTAGCTTGGACCCTCATTGGACCACACAAATCAGAATGGATTAATTCAAGAACATCGTTGGCTCTATTACCCTTTAAGGGAAAAGGTCTCTTAGTCATTTTTCCTTCTAGACAGGATTCACACGTTGGTAGTGCCTCCACTTTCAATGAACTCAAAGGTCCATCTTTAACCAACAGAGAAATTCTATCTAAATTAATATGACCAAGTCTCAAATGCCAAAGATAAGTATAGCTCAATTCAATAGGACGCTTTCTTTTCAATGGAGCAACAATATCAAAGTTATTTACTTCAGAATTAGTAAGTTGCAGTTCAGGTGTAACTTTAAGAATATATAAACCATCAATTAAAGAGCCAGAACATATCATTTGTTCTCTAAATTTAATAACGACAGAATCATCATAAAATTCATTAAAACAAACAGAATATTTGTTCTTACTCAAACTAGAAACTGAAATCAAATTCCTTCTAATCGAAGGAACATACAAAACATTCTTTAAAATCAATGTT
Organism: Vitis vinifera; assembly: GCF_030704535.1. Taxonomy (NCBI): domain Eukaryota; kingdom Viridiplantae; phylum Streptophyta; class Magnoliopsida; order Vitales; family Vitaceae; genus Vitis; species Vitis vinifera. The sequence continues at coordinate 27,586,171 of NC_081820.1, read as the reverse complement.
CTATTATTCTTAAAATTCAAAGCAATGTTTCCTACAGCTAAAACTGCAACTTCAATGTCATCTCCCAGAAAAATGTTCACTTCCCCTTTACTTAGCTAGCGTGTTTCCTGAAACCCCTGCAATGAATTGCAGACATGATTAGTGGCTCCTGAGTCTACACACCATTGGTGTGTAGTCAACACCGCTAAACAAGTTTCAACAACCAGTAAATGAAAAGGAGATGTACCTTGCTTTTTCTTGGCTAGCCATGTCGTACATTGTAGCTTCCAGTGACCAGGTTGCTTGCAGTGAAAACACTTACCTTTCGGCTTTTTCACAACACCATTTACACCTTTAGCAGCACCATTGTTGTTCAGCTTAACATTTTTCTTTTTCTTACCCTTTTTCTGGACAGATGAAGAAGCTCGCTCAATGTTAAGCACAACAGGTGCAGCTCCTTGCTTAATTATAGTCTCAGCAGCTACCAGCTCATTCAGCAGTTTAGATAGAGTAAAATCCATTTTATTCATGTTATAGTTCAAACGAAACTGCTGAAAACTGGGAGGCAGAGTGTTCAAGACCATCTCAATCTGAGTAGCCTTGTCAACTTCAGCACCTAGAACCTTCATGTCATTCAGAAGACTCATCATCTTCAAAACATGAGTTCTTACTTGAGTTCCTTCCTCCATTTTAGAAGTCAGGATCTCCCTTAGTGCGTTCTGCCTTGCTGCACTAGTTTGGTCTCCAAACATCTCCTTGAGATTTTTAAAGATGTCATAAGCTGTATCCATTTTCTGATGCTGATGTTGCAAAACATTTGACATAGATGCCAAAATGTAACATCGCGCCATCTCATCAGCTTTAACCCATTTCTGGTGAGCCTTAATTTGATCTTGAGTGGCACCTTCACCGGGTTTTTCAGGACACACGTCACTGAGCACAAACTTATATTCTTCTGCAGTAAGCAAAATGTCCAAGTTTCTTTTCCAATCAACATAGTTAGGACCCTCAAGCTTGTTTTGGGTTAGGATATTGGCTCAGGGATTGAAAGATGTCATTCTGTCACAAGATTATGCATAAAATAAAATTACAGCAATTCAATAATAATCAAAACTGAATTTAAATCAAGATTGCATAATAACAATAATGACAGCAAAATTCATATATGCATCATAACATCCATGGACAGTAATCTCGATGGAAGAATTAAACTAAACATATGTTATGCATATAAAAGCAACATAAGATCAACATGTACCACTCGATGGGAGAAAACATGCCTCTTAAATATAAATGTGAAATTATAACTTCTAGTCTATGTCCCTAATTAATTTACTCAGATAGAGAGATAAATAAATATAGACAATACTAGAAGAGTTACAATGATTACATCAAAACATATCATCTGCCAATGAGGAAGAAAATGTAAGTAATCACAACTAGCAACTCTTGAAATACTCACAAATTAATGGAAATAAACGAGCTGCTGGTTTACTAAAACATTCATGTTATCAAAACCAAAACTGCAGCAAGCATGTTCTGATTTGCGATAGAAAAATAACCTTACAAAAATCAGCAATAAACACCAATGTTCAGCCATGTAGCATTCTAATTAATGTCTTTTGCGCAGTCTACAACAGCACAATCTTATTGCAGAAACTCGCATGGCAAATCACCAAAATCACAAATGAAATTATGCATGACATTCGGATGAACAGCAGTGAACCTATGCACTTTTATAAAAAAAATTGCAGCCATTATCACTCTTGATTTGCGGTAATTAGAAGCATTCAACAATACAATATTATAATTGAAGCATTTGATGAAAACGGCAGTCATTAACATCCTTATATGCAATATAATATTATAATATAAAAAACCCATCATCATGTCATGCAATATAATATTATAATATAAAACACCCATCATGCCAATCAATATAATATTATAATATAAAACACCCATCATCATACCAATCTATATAATATTATAATAATTGTGGTAATGTTAAAAAAAAAAAACCCAATCTGCGTGTTAACATCAATGAACATATGCATATTCATATAACAACTGCAGCCATTATCTCTTGCGTTTTAAAAAATGAGTCTCTTTAATCCAACGCATATAACTCTGTTTTCATAATAAATCATAAACGACAGTACGAATAATACCTCTATTTCCATAAATAGAAAAGAAAAACAACAACCATTTGCGTTGCAAACAGCAAACACCCGATTTCCGTCATTCAAAATCTCTCTTTTTAACAGCAAAAAACATGCATCAATCTTTTTGTGATTTTGAATCGTAAAACACCCATATCATACAATAGATGGAAAAAAAAATAATCCATCGTAAATATGAGAATCTATATAAAAGATGTTTAGCTACCTCCAAACGAGTTTCAAACCTGGCTCTGATACCAATTGATAGTAACCATGATTTACGCAGCGGAAATAAATCATGATGAAACAAGCATGGAGGCAAGCCAAAATCATATGTAAAAGACTAACCTTTTTCTCTGCTGAAAACGCCCACAATCTCCTACAATCTTCTGCTGTTTACCTTATCAATTTTTCGGACTGTGATTTCTGAGTGGGCAGAAAAAACAATAGCTAGGGTACCTCACTCTCTTTTCTGTTTCTAATATATATCTCTTCGATGGGAAGAAGACCACTTTGTTAAAAACTCTTTTTTCTGTTTCTAATGTATATCTCTTCGATGGGAAGAAGACCACTTTCTTAGAAACTCTTAAGCACATAATTTGCTTCAAGAAAAAAGATATAAGCGTGACTCTCTTTCCCTTAAAATGCTCATTTTAAATAAATTAGATTATCTGTTTTTAATTAAATAAAATTTAATTAAAAACTAATCTATCATTTATTTAAAACACATAATTCATGTATAGTCCAAACAATTAAGGCACAGCAGGGACCGCAGGAATAAAATTAACAAGGCTACTAATTATAATAAGAATTCATACAGGACCAGTATATTCTCATTATAATTAATCACAAATTATACCACTAAAAATTCATGATTGAACTCCTTATTAATCTTACAATTCCATTACATAATAATTTATGTTTCCCACGTTAAGATTACAGATGCTATTTACATGAAACAAATTACTGACAATTTATTTGAGTAACAATAGATCTTCAAGATTGTCGCTTAACTTAATTCATGTGTCGGATAAAAATCCACCTGCAGGGTTTACACTATGAAACCTTATAAGCTTACTTAAAGTGCATCATCAATCTCTATACCGAGACGTGGATTCAATCATTATTTAATACATCGCAAACATAAAGCGTCTTTGTCCAACTCATCGAGTCTTATCGCTCCAATAAATGAAACTCACTCTTTAATGAATCAAAACACAAGATATTTTATATTTGCTCATATTAATTAAATCATGATTAAAAACATAAATCTTATTTCTAATGTCCTAGAGAATATGTTTTAACAGTCAGTACAAAACATTCATTCTCTACTTGGTTCAGTTAGTTATATATAAAATATACTAACACAATTATTATTAAATTATGCCGAAAGATTAATTTATCTAATGCAAATCTCCAATTAAATACAAAGAAATAATTGTTTATAGAATGACATCATAATAACATACTATTAAATTCACGCTTATGCATGGTTAATAGTATATCTCTATCAACCTTCATCATTAACAAAGCAAGCTATTTTTTCTTTTTCCACTCCTTCAAAGGAAAGAGCGCACATATCAGAGAATTATAATAACAAAAAACATTAAAAAGAAACTAATAGAAGAAAAAAAAACACTGCTAAGTCCATTATGAAAGTATAAGGTTTTATTCAATTTATTTATACTCTGATATTTTAAATGCAAAAATGTTACCTTATAAACCAAATACACTCTTTCATATTTTATTTTTGCCAACAATACAAAAATCTTTAGCTAATGAATTATTTTCAAAATTATATTTATATATCTGAATTTAACAATATCACTATAAAAAAAATATACAGTCGCAATATCACCAAACCCATTATCATCATCGTTATAAAAAAATAGAGTAACTATTTTCAATTATTTGTTTCACTTTTTTGTTTTTCTTAGGATTAAAATCTTTATTTCATCTTTTTCAATAAAAATGAACATTTTTAAAAGTTAAATGTAGACCGACTTTATTTCATTTAAATTCCAATACATCAAATGAAATTAAATAGGTATTTAGTAAATTAATTTAATAAAACTTATAGGGTGTTTGGTGGTAAAACTTAATAGTTGTTACTTAATAAGTTAAATTATATTTAAGCCATTCATTTAAAATTTATTACTTGATTCTTACTTTAAATATTAAAATTATTTGATAAAATTAATTAAAATTTAGTTTAAATTATCAAATTGACATATTTATTCTCATAAATTAAAATTAAAATAAATGAGGTCAAGTAACAATGGGGGTCGTGGAATAAGAATAGAGATTGTGAAGGTAATTATACCAAATAAGGATAAAAAAAGTAAAATGAATATGTGAGTTCGATAATAATTTAATTGTTTTTACTTATTACTTAAAGTTGTTTTTTACTTTAAGTTATATAATTGAGTTATTTTACCAAACATACTTAATTTAATTTATAATTGAAATTAAATTATTAAATTATTTTAAGTTATTAAGTTGATTTATCAAACAACCACCTAATAAATTAATTTAAGTCATTGAGTGTATTAAACATATTTTGTAAAATAACGTAATATACACTATATCACAACTAAAAGTAAAAAATATTTTTTAAGTGTTAAGTGAAAATATTTAACTTATTCTCGATTTATAAACTATTTTACCTCATATATCTGTATTTAGTGAATAAATATTTTACAATTATAAGTTTACCATTCACAACTCATATTTTATAATAAATATTTTTATAATTATTTTATGTTTCTACAATACTTTAAATATGAATTTTTAATAAATAAATTTATTACTTAAAATTAATAAAAATATAAATATTAATTAAAATTAACAAGGGTAAATATGTTTACTTCATGATTCAAAATAAATTTTAAGTTAACTTTATTAATTAACCTTAATGTATAAAGTAAAAAAAAAGTAATAAGTTTTAAGTTAACAATTGAAAAACGATTCAAATTAACTTAAGTAATTAAATAATAAGTTTTATCAAACACCCTCTAAAAATAAAAAATAAAAATTGATTTCTAAATTTTCTCATGCTTTCATACTATTTATAAATTAATTATTCATCCACGTAACTTACCTATAAAATGGTGAATATGACTAAAATATATATTTTTTTTTTATCCCTTTTTTCTTTTATTTCTTAAGAAAATTTAGATCCATTTTTTTTTATATAAACTACTACTCCAAAATTAAACCAACAATATAAAAGTCACTCAATTTTGATAAGAAATTAATTTAAATTAAATTCACAAAACTTAAAAATCAAACCCAATATTCTAATACAAACTTCATTTTTTTTTTTTCATATTTCTTATGATTTGCAACTAAATTAAATTTGAAATTAATTAACTTCAAATTTTCAAAATTCAACTTCAATGATAAAACCAAAATAAACAACCTCACTTAATAGTATTAATTTCCTATCATCAATTTCAAAGGAAATTTTTAACATAGAAATCCAAAACATAATTCCATTACAATCAACAATTCTATAAATATAAATAAATAACCTACTACTCAGTAATATTTATATATTAATAAAAAACAAGCAACAAACAATCTAAATATTTTAATCCTATTCAAGTTTATTTAATTTTCAGACAAATAAACCGGCTTAAATCTATTGAAAGAAATTTTTTCACACTATTTTCAAAAAGTAAAATAAGTTGGAAGTTATTGTCATGCCAAACAAGCTCATGAAATACGTAAGTGTGTTTGTACTGTGATGTGGATTTCGGATAATTTATTTTCCTAACCATATATTTTTCATATACATTTTTTCCCATTTACAATATGGAAATGAAGAAAAAGAATAATGTGTAGTTACATTTTTACAAACTTAATCATCAAAATAAGTCACAGGAATCCATGCATTTACGACCAAAGGAGTAGCCATCAGATCTATCTTTTTATCCCTGGCCTCCAGTAGGAAATGCCCACCCAAGCTCCTGACGTTGCTCTTCATCTGGTTGCAAGCTCCCTGGAATGGCACTAAACACCCTTCTCCAGGCTTCAATTCCGGAGGCCACATAATGCACATATGCTGATTCATCATCCATATTCTTCCACAAGTTCATTCTCATGGACATGAATTTCTTTGGAGGAGTTTTTGTTGGTTTCCTTTCAACTACCTGGTCCAACCCAGCAGCCTGCAGAAACTTTTCTATAGCAGCATCCCATGACAGCTCATGCATCTGTGCATCAGTTAGCTGGCCAGGTTCTTCACTTAGAGCTTTCAGTGTCTCTTTCACAAACCCATTGTTGTCTTGGTAAGTCCAGCAATTTGTGAACTGCTTGAAGAAGTCATTTGAGGGGTGATTGGCACAAACCACAATTTTACCCATTACCAAAGCTTCTGCTGTAGTTGCGCAGAGGACATCTGTTGTGTTTGGATTTAGGAACACCTTGTAACTGGAAGATGAACAAAAGGAAAACATGTCATATACAAACCCCAACTCTGTTGACCATCTCTGAAAAAATTTAGAACCGTAGGTGTGTTTCGAAGGAAAAATTGTTCTACAGGCTACACTGCAGATTGATTTCCAATTCTCCAGTCGACTACGAGATCATATTTAAATGATTCCCTTGATAGAGGACTAACAGGTACATTGCAGAGAATGAAATAAATATATTTCCTTTCAACTTCAATTCCTCAAAAACTGTATTGTCATCTATAATAAAATCACTATAATCCTTCAATCTATTCTCAGGATTCTTTTATTATTATTTTAAATAATAAGAATAATTAGAAGATGAAAGGGAATATAGGAGTTTTTTGGTTATAGAGTACATAGCGATGTGGTATGCAATGTTGGTAATAACTGCAAAAATGGAAAACATTGAGAAACAAAAAACAGTAGTTCCGGAGAATATGTACCCTTAATGGGTCACTATGAATCATCCTGGCCATCATTAGTCAGAAGATACAATTCAGCACAGCTGAATTCATACTGGCACAACATTTTCTGCCAGGATCAATTCAGTACAAACACTAGTGTGAATGAAACACGTGATATTTCCACATGTTTGCATTCTTTTGGGTGTTAGAAAAATAAAATGACCAACAGTCCAAATAGACCCAAGCATTGGTGTCCCGGGAACCATAGTGTTAGTCAAAAGTGCACAATATGCAACAACAAAGGTTATCAGCACCCTCAACTTCTGGCTGATGCATTGCATTAGAAGGCAGATGCAATTTCATTTTCTTCATTTCCATCACAGAAAAAACTTATGATTAAATTGATGTCTGGATGTGAATAGATCATAAGGAGCTTACTCGTGAAATAATGGATCCGCATGATCACGCCTAGGGTGAACTCTGACGTCTGGTTCCAATTTTTTGGCAACTTCCTGAACTTGATCCGAATCCTCCCCATTACCATATAAATCAACCTCAAGTCCAGTTAGTTCCTTTTGGTGATCATCAAGAAGTTTGAGTAGCTCCTTGTAGCCTTTGCCCCACACCATTTTCCGAATATATGGTAGACACCTTTAGTGAAGGCGTCGTCATCATTTTGTTGATGCTCTTTCTTTCTTTTGCCAATTTCGAGGAACTTGGGATGGACTCCATCAACATTACAGATGATGGATCTCGGAAGGTCCTGGGTGGCAGCAGATAATCTAATCACTTGCCATTTGAATACAAGTATATGTTGGGCTTTGTGGAGCCTAGTTTTGTTTGATCCGATTTGACGACCCGAATAATATTGCATGGCTTTTTAATGGGAGATTTATTGAGGCCTGTTGGGCCCGTTTAACCCATTGTGGAACCACCTTATTTGTAATTAGGGTTTTTTAGTATGGTAGGGTTGCCGTGCTATATATATATAGAGAATATTGTAGCCGTCATGTTGTACTCTGTATTCTTCCCTGATAATAGTGATATCCCTGCAACTCCGTGGACGTAGGCAAATTGCCGAACCACGTAAATACTGTCTTGTGTGTGATTGTTTTTCTTTGGCGTGTGTTTTCTCTAATTTTTTGTTTCTCACGGGTTGGGAATTAGGTTTAATTCCCTACAACTGGTATCAGAGCCTAGGGTTAGGTTTGAGTGGGAGCAATGGCAGAGGAAGCAGGAAAGGCGTCTGGAATAGAAAAGTTTGATGGCACAGACTTTGCGTATTGGAGGATGCAGATTGAAGATTATCTCTATGGGAGGAAATTGCATCTGCCTCTTTTGGGGACAAAACCTGAGAGTATGAAGGCTGAGGAATGGGCGCTTCTTGACAGACAGGTTCTAGGAGTTATTAGGTTAACTCTGTCTAGGTCTGTTGCACACAATGTTGTAAAGAGAAGACCACAGCAGATCTGATGAAGGCTTTGTCCGGTATGTATGAAAAGCCATCCGCAAACAATAAGGTGCATCTGATGAAGAAATTGTTCAATTTGAAGATGGCAGAGAATGCATCAGTAGCACAACATCTGAATGAATTTAATACAATCACAAATCAATTGTCGTCTGTAGAAATTGATTTTGATGATGAGATTCGTGCTCTGATCGTCTTGGCTTCTTTGCCAAACAGTTGGGAGGCAATGAGGATGGCAGTAAGCAATTCTACGGGAAAGGAAAAGCTCAAGTACAATGATATACGAGATTTAATTCTGGCTGAGGAGATTCGCCGAAGAGATGCAGGTGAAACCTTAGGATCTGGTTCTGCCCTAAACCTTGAGACAAGAGGCAGAGGTAATAATAGAAATTCAAATCAGGGTAGATCAAATTCCAGAAATTCTAATCGAAACAGAAGCAAATCTAGATCAGGCCAACAAGTACAATGCTGGAATTGTGGGAAAACAGGTCACTTTAAAAGGCAATGCAAAAGCCCTAAGAAGAAGAATGAAGATGATTCTGCTAATGCTGTAACAGAAGAGGTACAGGATGCATTACTCCTTGCAGTAGACAGTCCACTTGATGATTGGGTTTTGGATTCAGGAGCTTCGTTTCATACCACTCCACACCGAGAAATCATACAGAATTATGTTGCAGGTGATTTTGGTAAGGTATATTTGGCTGATGGTTCAGCCTTGGATGTTGTGGGTCTGGGAGATGTCCGGATATCGTTGCCCAATGGGTCTGTTTGGTTACTGGAGAAGGTTCGACATATTCCTGACCTGAGGAGGAATCTGATTTCTGTTGGGCAACTTGATGATGAAGGACATGCAATACTATTTGTTGGTGATACTTGGAAGGTTACAAAGGGAGCTAGGGTATTGGCTCGTGGAAAGAAGACTGGCACTCTGTTTATGACCTCATGTCCAAGAGACACAATTGCAGTTGCTGATGCAAGTACTGATACAAGCCTATGGCACCGCAGACTTGGTCACATGAGTGAGAAAGGGATGAAGATGTTGCTGTCAAAAGGAAAACTACCAGAATTGAAGTCCATTGATTTTGACATGTGTGAAAGTTGCATCTTAGGAAAGCAAAAAAAGGTGAGCTTCTTGAAAACTGGCAGGACACCGAAGGCTGAAAAATTGGAACTAGTACACACCGATTTGTGGGGGCCTTCTCCGGTTGCATCCCTAGGAGGTTCAAGGTACTACATCACCTTTATTGATGACTCATGTAGAAAGGTATGGGTTTATTTTCTGAAAAATAAATCTGATGTATTTGTAACTTTTAAGAAGTGGAAGGCCATGGTTGAGACAGAAACAGGTTTGAAAGTAAAATGTTTGAGGTCAGATAATGGAGGAGAGTACATAGATGGAGGATTCAGTGAGTATTGTGCTGCACAGGGAATTAGGATGGAGAAGACCATTCCTGGGACACCACAGCAGAATGGTGTGGCTGAGCGCATGAATAGAACTCTCAATGAGCGTGCTAGAAGTATGAGGTTGCATGCTGGACTACCAAAAACTTTTTGGGCTGATGCTGTTAGCACTGCAGCTTACCTGATAAACCGAGGACCATCAGTTCCGATGGAGTTCAGACTTCCTGAGGAGGTTTGGAGCGGTAAAGAGGTGAAGTTTTCACATTTAAAAGTTTTTGGTTGTGTTTCTTATATTCATATTGATTCTGATGCTCGTAGTAAACTTGATGCAAAGTCAAAAATATGTTTTTTCATTGGCTATGGTGATGAGAAATTTGGCTATAGGTTTTGGGATGAACAAAACAGGAAAATCATCAGAAGTAGAAATGTGATATTTAATGAACAAGTTATGTACAAGGATAGGTCAACTGTAACGTCAGATGTTACAGAGATAGATCAAAAGAAATCTGAGTTTGTCAACTTAGATGAATTGACTGAAAGTACTGTCCAAAAAGGGGGTGAAAAATATAAGGAGAATGTAAATTCACAGGTAGATTTGAGTACACCTGTAGCTGAAGTTCGTAGATCTTCCAGGAACATTAGACCTCCGCAACGTTATTCACCTGTTTTAAATTATCTCCTGTTGACTAATGGTGGTGAGCCAGAGTGTTATGATGAAACCTTGCAAGATGAGAATTCAAGCAAGTAGGAGTTAGCCATGAAGGATGAGATGGATTCCCTATTGGGGAATCAGACATGGGAACTGACTGAATTGCCAGTAGGAAAAAAGGCTTTGCACAACAAGTGGGTATACAGAATAAAAAATGAGCATGATGGTAGCAAACGTTACAAGGCCAGATTAGTTGTTAAAGGGTTCCAGCAGAAGGAGGGCATTGACTACACAGAAATATTTTCTCCAGTTGTGAAGATGTCAACAATTAGACTTATACTTGGAATGGTGGCTGCAGAAAACTTACATCTTGAGCAGTTAGATGTGAAGACAGCATTCCTTCATAGTGACTTGGAGGAAGACCTTTACATGATTCAACCAGAAGGGTTCATTGTTCAGGGACAAGAGAATCTAGTCTGCAAACTGAGAAAGAGCTTGTATGACCTTAAACAAGCTCCTAGACAGTGGTACAAGAAGTTTGACAATTTTATGCATAGAATTGGGTTCAAGAGATGTGAAGCTGATCATTGTTGCTATGTTAAGTCCTTTGACAACTCTTACATCATATTACTGTTGTATGTGGATGATATGCTTATTGTAGGGTCTGACATTGAGAAGATCAATAATCTGAAAAAGCAATTGTCCAAACAGTTTGCAATGAAGGATTTGGGAGCTGCAAAGCAAATCCTTGGTATGAGAATCATTAGAGACAAGGCTAATGGTACATTGAAGCTTTCACAGTCAGAGTATGTGAAGAAAGTTCTCAGCAGGTTCAACATGAATGAAGCTAAACCAGTGAGCACACCCTTGGGTAGTCATTTCAAACTAAGCAAAGAACAGTCACCAAAGACAGAAGAAGAAAGGGACCATATGAGCAAGGTGCCCTATGCCTCAGCTATTGGCAGCTTGATGTATGCTATGGTGTGTACAAGGCCAGACATTGCACATGCAGTGGGAGTTGTGAGCAGATTCATGAGTAGACCTGGAAAGCAGCATTGGGAGGCAGTAAAGTGGATTTTAAGATATCTGAAGGGTTCATTAGATACATGTCTTTGCTTCACAGGTGCAAGTTTGAAATTGCAGGGTTATGTAGATGCTGATTTTGCTGGTGATATTGATAGTAGAAAGAGTACTACTGGGTTTGTTTTTACTCTAGGTGGTACAGCTATATCATGGGCTTCAAATTTACAGAAGATTGTTACTTTGTCTACCACAGAAGCTGAGTATGTTGCAGCAACTGAAGCTAGAAAGGAGATGATTTGGCTACATGGTTTCTTAGATGAATTGGGTAAGAAGCAGGAGATGGGCATTCTACACAGTGACAGTCAGAGTGCAATTTTTCTTGCCAAAAATTCGGCTTTTCATTCAAAGTCGAAGCATATACAAACAAAATACCACTTTATCCATTATCTTGTTGAAGATAAACTGGTAATACTTGAGAAGATTTGTGGATCTAAGAACCCGGCAGACATGTTGACTAAGGGTGTCACTATTGAGAAGTTGAAGCAGTGTACAGCTTCAATTGGTCTTCTAGCTTGAGGACAGGAGGATGAGTTGTAGGGATGAGGGATTGTTTCTTGGAGGATAGTGGTTTGATGTTGGTGATTGGACTAGTCTCCAAGTGGGAGATTTGTTGGGCTTTGTGGAGCCTAGTTTTATTTGATCCGATTTGACGATCCGAATAATATTGCATGGCTTTTTAATGGGAGATTTATTGAGGCCTGTTGGGCCCGTTTAACCCATTGTGGAACCACCTTATTTGTAATTAGGGTTTTTTAGTATGGTAGGGTTGCCGTGCTATATATATATAGAGAATATTGTAGCCGCCATGTTGTACTCTGTATTCTTCCCTGATAATAGTGATATCCCTGCAACTCCGTGGACGTAGGCAAATTGCCGAACCACGTAAATACTGTCTTGTGTGTGATTGTTTTTCTTTGGCGTGTGTTTTCTCTAATTTTTTGTTTCTCACGGGTTGGGAATTAGGTTTAATTCCCTACGGTATAAACTAGCTGGAATGTTCTTAATTGGGTTCATGGGTAAAAATATAAAAAAAAAATTGGAAAGCTGCCAGAATAAGAATGTGAAAGGTCCTTTAGGATTTCCATATTTGGTTCAACCATTTGAACCATCCTAATTGACTAGCCCATGCTACCTAGCTCAAGTTCATTCTACCTAGCTCCCACATGAACTATTGATTTTATCACATCAATATATACAGGGGGACAATGATAAAGAGTTCAACGAGGGCATAAGAAAAAGCTTTCTCGATATAAAGAGCAACTCAAACATATCCATAAAAGTTTTAAATTTTATTTGATGCCTTCATGGATGATATTCATAATATGGGATGTAGCCAACAAAATGGTCTTCAAAAGATGTATAATCTAATTTGCACCTTACTCATCCAATGTACCCCACCATGAAACACAAACAGTATTATAATTAAAAAATCCACCAATTTGGATTGTTTATTAAAACTCTTTTTCACCATAGATAGATCTCATAACAATATGGTTGCACCATCATCCATCCTATGGAATCTTCATTGTCATAAAAAACCCCACCTTCACAAAGTTTTTCTTCATTAAGCTGTAAATCCCCTACACCCCCTACACTGATGTATATTAATAAATTAATAAACAAAGAATATGCACAATATGTAAACAAAAAGAAAAGAGGGAGGGGGAAATCATCATGTTAAAGTAATAGAATTGCAAGTGTATTATTAACCTAAATGTTGAAAAGAAGGGCTACAAATGCTAATTCAAATTAAATTACAAAAACTGAAATAATTTTAACCTCTTTGTTAGTAGAAAGTAAATCCTTTCATGAAAACTAACCATTCTAAAAGAAACATGCCTCGTGACAATAGATATCAACAACCTAATTATTTATGTATTTTATAAGAAATGTCTGCAACCATCCATTATTTTCTCGTCTAATAATTCCAAATAATTGGTATGAACAATTCCTTGAACCAAACGGAATTTAGTTTTCTATCTCTTTCTATGATGATATCATGTAAGATGCTCAGGCTCCTCGGGACTGTAATATCAGCCTCTTCATCAGGAATGATTTTTGTAATATCCCCGACCACAACAAATGCTCCTTTTATCTCTGGAAAATTGCAGTTCAAGTGATACTAGGTGTTAGTATCGTACACACACAAAGAATTTAAGCAAAAAGTCACCGACACCTAAACCCTAAATCCTATGATCTAAGTCTTAAACCCTTGGCCTGGACCTAAGCCCTACATTCTAAATGATTATATTTTTAAAATATGTTTAATTATATATATATATATATATATATATATATATATAGTATATATTATAATACTTATTTAATTAAAATTGGCATATCATACTATATAACTTATGTAAATATAATATAATTAATTAATTTTATTTGTCAAACCCAGTAGTTAAATGAATTTATTTTACTTTGAAATCTTTAGATTGAATTGAAATAGCTTTGATTCCCAAAAAAATGATTAGGTTCAGCCCGCTGGAAGCCCAATTGTTATTTAATTGGGCCCTAACTCATGTTTTACACCCACGGGTATTGCATTGCTAGCAGCGGCTAATAGAGCAGCTTATTCTTGAACGACTCGTCCGAAAACACTATCACCAGTTTCCGATGTCCTTCTCCCTCGCTTGCACGAGTCACTGCCACTCCTTGCGCACCCTATTAGGGTTTGCTTTCAGCAGAAGAAGCGCCATCTCTATTTACACAAAAGCATTCGATCATTCCTTCTCTCTACATTGCATTTCGATTGATCTCTAGGTTCTAGGTACCATTCCAATCTCTATTCCCAATTCAATCATTTCACTTTTATATTAGATACAATCGTTTGAATGCCAAGAAAATAATGATAATATGATGGAAAATTTTCTCCCTCTAGGTCTAAGAATACTGAAAAATTGTAGTTGATCCGAGTTTTAAAATTTTTCTTCTTGTTGTGCATCTTTGGGAGCAAAGAAAGTGAGAGAGATAACATAGCAATCAAGATGAGGTTTTCTTTTATTTCTCTTCATTTTCTAACCCAAAACAGAGCGTTATAAATTGGGAATGCTATTGCTGGAAGTTTTGAATTGTACGGTTTCTCTTTAAACAGCCGTGGAACTATTGACATTTTGGATAATAACTCAGACTGATATTCTTGTTAGATTAACAGTCTTTACTGTTTGGGAATGTTTCTTGTATAAACATTTGATTTAGTTTAGATACAGAAAAAATATGAAGAAAGTAATTAAGATTTTGAATGATAAAATTTTCACCAATGATGATTCAAGAATACAGAAAATGTTGCGTTACTTAAAATTCACCTTCAGGGTTTTTTCTTTTTGAAAGCAAAAGATGAAAAATAACATAGGAATGAAAATGTTGTTTTCTTTTATTGCTCTATTTTCTTGGAAACTAAACAGAGGGCTAGGGTTTTTTCTTGGACTGCTTTTAACATGTTATTGTTGAAATTTTTTATTTCTAGGATTCCATTCTTGACTACATGGAAAATGCCAGATGATTATTGTTTTACCAATTTCCTCATGATGTGAAAGCCTTTTTTAATTATAGGATAACCATGGAGAATTCCTCACCTGGATGAGGAAGTATTAGAACAAATTGACTGATTCTGGAAAGGAGTCTAAGAAAGAGAGGAATTTGTAGAAGGTGTCATCTGGAATGACAAATACAATTGGTTCGATAAATCACAATAATAAAAAAAGGCAATTGATTTGGACATCCATTATTTGTAAAGTGGAATATCTTGCAAAGCCAATTCTTCTTCACAATTTCTTATGCATTTTGCTTATAAAAAATGGAAAATTCTTAGGCAGTTTCTACAATTAATCTTACGTGAGTGTATATTAATGTTAATAAAAAAAAGGGGAAAATTTCAAATGAAAAAAAATAAAAAATCAGTAGATTATAAAGAATAAGGGAGAAGAAATGAGAAGTGTGAGAACTGAGAAGAAATAATGGAGAGGAGAATGAAGATAGTAGAACCAAGGAGCATTTGTGGAGATCTTGCAGGAGCAAAGTGAAGATGCTGAAGCTACCTATGCCAGGGTGAACTACCACTGATGGTTTAGAAGTCTGAGATGCTGCGGTCAGAGTTAGTGTTAGGTTTTTTTTTCCTCTCCTTTGTTTTTACTCTCCACGGGCTGTTTTAGGTTAAAAGACATCATTTTTTTTTAAAATTTGTTTATTGGTCTAGTCATCTTAGCAACAAAAACTCCTCTGAGGCTTTCACTGCAAGCTCCGGTGCACTGGTCCGACGCACTGGAAGCGTGCCTTAGGTATGCTTGAACTCACATACGCCTTTTGTGACTCTAGATTTATTTATTTATTTATTTATTGAATGCTTAAATGTGTTTTTGGAACGCTCTTGGGTCAGCCTTGAAGCATGTCTCACTAATAAAATTAGAATTGCATTACTGCTTGCTCATGATATTGGTGTGAAGGTAGAAAATAATTAAGGGATGAATTACCACTCTATGATTAGTGAATGATGCTAAATCATATTATATTGATTAAAATCTGATACTTTTATTATTTCAGGAAAAATCTAGAACATGCTTTACAAATTGATGAACAGACATGAGCATCAAACCATTTAATAGGTATAGTTTCACTTTGTGCCAAATTTATCAGGTAAACTTATTATTTTAGTATGTCAACAATTCTCCAAAACGAGAATGGTGATTTAATTTTTGTCTCGTTTCTTCTTTTTTTTTGCCTTTTGATGAATTTTTCACAGGTTGGTGAAGCTTGCAACTAGGGCATTTTATGACGATATAAGTATATAACAACCAAAGGAGACAACCAACCTAAGACTGGGAGGAGCGATAACCGGGCCATTGCTGTAGTGGTGCTTGATGCTCTCACAAGGTTTTACTATTTTACTAATTTACTAATTTGATTTCTTCATTTTGTTAGTGAGACATGGAGCCAGAATGGGATATAATATTATGTTCTATGTTTGGTTCACTACCACAGTAGATATGAGATTGGGATAACAAGTTCTATGTTTAGTTCAGTACCAGGGTAGATATGGGATTGGGATCTGTTATCCCACTAATAAAAACATGGAGGTTTGACATATGGTTTGGAGGTTGGAACCTGCAAGCAGAAAGTAATGTTAAAAATAGTTTAAATGCATTAAAGATCTCCATATCATACACTGCAATAATACGGTAATATAAAAATGCTTTACATGCTAAATGATGAGTGAGCTGGACAGTTTTGTGGGGAATTAAATAATGATGACTTGGGTTTACCTATCCAAATAAAAAAAAAAAAATTGATGACCTGGGTTTGTTGCTAACATGTGCTACATGGAATCAAACCTGAAACCTCCATTATGCCTACCCAAACCCTTTGCCGCTCGAGTGAGTTGAATATGTAATATCATGGTTGTAAATCAGTATGTTTGATAAAAAAAAATGGTTGTAAATCAGTATGTCAGATGATTACTGGTTAGGATGTGGTTATGACAAGAATTATCAAAATCCAAATACCATGTGATCCAATATGATGTATTTTCTTTGAGAGACTACAATTCTCTTCCTTGATCTAGCCACTTCCATACCAAGGAAATATTTCAAATTTCCAAGGTCTTTAACTTCAAACTCTTCTGACAAATACTTCTTCAAATTCTATAATTCCTCCATATCATTCCCAGATAGAATAATATCATCGACATAGACTATCAATATGACCATTTTCCCGGCATGAGACTTCTTGACAAATAGAGTATGATCAGCCTGACCTTGTTTATAGCCCAGCTTCAGGACTGCTTTTGTGAATCTATCAAACCAGGCTCGGGGAGATTGTTTAAGGCCGTACAAGGATTTTTGGAGTTTGCAAACCTGATTCTTTGCCATACTTTCTTCGAAACCAGGTGGTATTTCCATGTAGACTTCCTCTTCTAGGTCACCATTTAGAAACACATTTTTTTATGTCCAGTTGTTGCAAGCACCAATCTTGATTGACAACCAATGAGAGAAGAATCCTGATAGTGTTCAGTTTTGCAACAGGAGCAAAAGTCTCCTGATAGTCTATCCCATAGGATTGTGTAAACCCTCTAGCTATCAAACGAGCCTTCAATCTCTTGACTGATCCATCTGCTTTGTATTTTATGGTGAAAATCCACTTGCACCCCACGGGCCTCTTCCCAACCGGAAAATCTGTGATAGTCCACGTCCCATTCTTCTCAAGTGCATCAATCTCATCTTGTATTGCCTTCTTCCATTCTGAAATTTTGAATGCCTCTTGTATTGTGTTGGGAACCTGAGTATCATCAAGAGAAGTAGCAAATGCTCTGTAAGATGGTGATAGCCCTTCATACGTAATATAATTCCCAATTGGATGATCTGTACATCTCCTAACACCCTTTGTCAATGCAATCGGCAGAGTAGAATCATCAATGTTGGGAATTAACACCTATCCAACCCTATCCTCACCTATGTTCTCTTCAGGAAGACTTGAATTGGAGGCAATATATTGGCCACATGTTGACTGTGATCCGTGCTCTAATTCCTGTCTTTTCCTCCTCCTTATGGAAACTTGTAAGTTCTCATTAGCAAGTTGTGGGGCTATAGGTTGAATAGGTATGGGAGACTGGATGGTCACGAGAGAAGGAACATTTGTGTGCTGGACTGGCTGGACTGATGATGGCATGGGTGTGGACAACTCAGTGGGCGCGAATTGGGAAGGATTTGGTGACTCTGAGTGAAAAGAAGGAACACCCTCAAGAAGAGACTCCCAAACTTGATGTTCATTCATGTTCTCCCCCTGAACATGAGATTTGGGATAAAAGAAGACATGTTCAAAGAAAGAGACGTCCATGGTGGTGTAAAATCTTTTGTTGGTTGGAGAATAGCATTTGTACCCTTTTTGGGTTGGAGAATACCCTAGGAAAATGCACTTATTGGCTCGAGGAGCAAATTTGCTACGATTTTGAGGATACACATGAACGAATGCGTGCAACCTTTGAGTGGTAAATCAGAAGAGGCTGCACGGGTGTGAGGAAATTGTTTTAAGAAAAGTTGACGTGGGGATTGAAAGGTAAGCACTCTGGATGGCATACGGTTAATCAAATAGGTAGCTGTGAGAATAGCTTCCCCCCAGAAATAGTTTGGAACATTAGAGGAAAACATAAGGCACCGGGCAACCTCCAAGAAATGTCTATTCTTGCGTTCAGCCACCCCATTTTGTTGTGGGGTGTCAACGCAAGAACTTATGTGGATAATGCCGTGATTTTGAAGATAAGTACTGAGAGTACTAGTAAAGTATTCCTTTGCATTATCTGACTTGAGGACTTGAATTTTGGAATTAAATTGATTTTGAACCATAAGATTGAAGGTTTGAAAAATGTGCCCGACCTTTGACTTTTCTTTCATAAGGAAAACCCATGTTACCCGTGTATGATCATCAACGAATGTCACAAACCATCGAGTGCCAGAAATATTTTTTATTCGGGAGGGACCCCACACATCACTATGTACTAGAGAGAAAACAGTCGAAGGTTTGTATGGGATTTGAGGATATACTGTTCGAGTATGCTTTGCAAACTGACAAATTTCATAGTGATAAGATGCTGGATTTTTATTGATAAATAATTTGGGAAACAATTTTGCAAGGTAAACAAAGCTAGGATGACCAAGGTGATAGTGTAACATTATAATCTCACTATCTTTATTGACCTTAGAATTTGACATAGAATTGAAAGACTCTAACATACTCTGAGACTGTACGCAACTTGCTTGAGAGACTTGGTTTGAGAATTGACCACATGAGAGGAGGTAGAGCCCGGAATACAGTTCAGCACTGCCAATCATCTTCCCCGATTTCAAGTCCTGAAAAACACACGAGTTTGGATAGAATTTAGTAACACATTGGAGATCACGGGCCAATTTGCTAATGGACAAAAGATTACAATCCAAGTTTGGAACATGGAGGACAGAGTCAAGATATAAGTCTTTAGTAAGTTTTATAGAACCTGTCCCGACAATTTTTGACTTTAAACCATCAGCAATATGGACGGATGAATGACCATTACTTGGCTTGTAATTTTGAAGAATGGCAGCATCTCCTGTCATGTGATCAGAAGCACCTGTGTTCACTATCCACGACTTCATTCCTCCTCGATTAGCAGTGAAAGCTACACCGGTAGTACTGCCACTGCCAACTTGGCTTAATAGTTTCTGTACCATCTCCATCTGCTCTTTGTTGACTGGACTCGGCTCGGGAACAGATGTGCTCTCAAAGTTGGCAGCCACGTGTGCTCTGCCATCTCTGTCAAACCGTGGCTTTGGTTTCCAATCAACCGGTTTACCATGAAGCTTCCAACAAGTCTCCTTATAATGGCCTAGTTTTTTACAATAATCACACCAAGGCCTATCCCGTTTCTGACGATCTCCACCACTACTATTAAATGACCGAGCAGCAAGGGCAGAGGCATCCAATGTTGGGGCAGGTGGCTCTTTAGATCCCATCATCACTTTTTTTCTACTTTCTTCACGCCTAACCTCTGAAAAAGCCTCCCTGAGACTTGGCAGGGGTTTAATGTCCATGATTCGGCCTCTAACATCATCCAATTCCCTGTTTAGTCCTAGGAAAAACTTGAACAGTCTCTTTTGTTCCACAATTTTCCTGTATGTTGCTGCATCATCAGAACATTTCCATGAGTGAGTCTCGAATAAGTCAAGGTGCTGCCAATACCTTGTGAGTGTGTTGTAATACTGAGTAACTGTTTGCTCTCCTTGGCGGAAGTCATGTAGGGCTGATTCAACCTGAAAAAGTTTTGAAGTATTTTCAGAACTTGAGTAAGTTTCTTTGGCTGCATCCCATATGTCCTTTGCAGTCCCAAACAGTAAGAAAATTTCACCTATGTCATTGTTCATGGAATTGATAAGCCATGACATGATCATGCTGTTTTCAATCTTCCACTTCCTGAAACCCGATTCTGTAGTTTTTGGCATGGCTGCTTCTCCAGTGAGGTACTCATCCTTTCCTTTACCGCAAATGAACAGCAACACAGATTGTGAGCACTGTAAATAATTATGGTCATTTAATTTGTGTCCTGTGATGAGAATAGGAGAGGAATCACTGCCACCAAGGTTTGGAATTTCAGATCTACCCCCTGATTCTGGTGACGTGACGCTGGATACTTGTGATGATGTCATTCCGTATTTTTTCATGGATCGGAAAGGTAGAGGAACACTTCCCAAGGCACGTGTAGGGATTGGAGTTGAGAAAAAATAGCCGGAGGACGCCGGAAAAACTGATCAGAGGGCCCGCGGAGGCAAAAGAACCCCAAAAGAGGCACGTGCAGGGCTCAGATGGCAGAAACAGGTAAGAAGGGTGGCTGGTCGGCGTCAGGCGAGCCTGGAGGAGGAAGCGCGTCGCCGGAAAGTGGCTCACGCGCCCTCACGCGCCAGCGCGTGAGATGCAGTCGCCGGTCGAAAAAACGCGCTTGGACGGCGCGTGGATGGTTTTCTGGCTCCGGTGCTTTGGGAAAAATTGGAGATCTCCTCCAGGCGCTCCTTGCGGTGTAGAAAAAACCGTCGCCGGAAAAATTGCCGGCGGTGAATGTTTTCTGACGACGATTTGACCGACCAGAAAGAGTTTTCTCCCTTGGCTCTGAGAACAGGGACTGATGACCGGAATGAGAGATGGCCAGAGAGATTTGGCCGGAATGAATGATGGCCTGAATATTTTAAGGGGTTAGACTCTAGATGAGGGCGGGTGAGTTTTTTTGTACCCTCTTTCTCTTGTTTTTTGTCTATAGGCGCCTCTTGTATACCTCCTATATGCTTTGGGTTAGTCGTTAAGAGCCCCATTTTTATTAATATATATTTTTTTTGTGTCTTTGCCAATAAAAAAACCCCTTTTAAGCCTTGAAAACAGGTCTCTACTGACTAGATTGAGACAAACATGATTGTTAGCCCAAGGGTTCTCCTAATCGGGTTTTGATGATAACAAACTATGGTTAAGTGACTCATCGGTTTAAATGTTTAAGAATCTCAGGTATAATCTCGAAAATTCATCAAATGACCAAATAGATACAAGATCGAAACGCTTGGAAAACTTGTGATCATAGGAAACTAATGTAAGATGAATGCATGAGTGCACTTAGGATTTTCATACGTTTCATGCATCTTAGAAAACTTGTTTTATTCTTTAAAACGTCGATTTAATTAAAACTCGAGTTTTTAACTAATGTACCTTAGGCAAAATGATTTATAATTGGCTTAATAATTTACCTAAAGACCTTGCCTAAGTGTTAGAAAAGAAAGGAATAAAAAAATAGGTTTTCGAGGCCAAAAAAGGCTCAACCAGTCGAGGCTATGGCCAACCGGTTGTGGTCGTCCGATCGAGGACCGGTCGAGGAAGGTCAAAAACCTTCTCTCTCTCCCAATAGCCTTCTCTTCTCGATCGAGGTGATTCCCTTCTTGGTCAAGAACTGGTCGAGGTCCGGTTGAGGCAACGGTAACCTGTCATGCATTAAATGCTCCAACAGCTAGTGAACCGGTCGACCCCTAGCTCGACCGGACGAGGTTACCTTTTGCTGTTTTTGATCTCCCGAGCTTAGAAACCTATAAATTGAAAACTCCACTTCCTTTATTGAGAAGAGAACACTTGCATTCAAAGTCTACCTACTTGTTCTTGATCAAAAAGCTCTCATTTCTTTCATTGTGCATTAAATCACCACCTGCATATCCTTTAGTGTACTCTTGTTTGTCATCCTAGCTTTGTTTTGTATTTGAGTCATCTTTAAGCTAGGTTGAGTGATTATATCTTATAACAATCTAAGTGTTAAAGCTTTCAAGAGGGTTGAATCTTGAAGAGGTTGTGTAAGAGCCCATTGGAGCCGGAATCTAAGTGTAAGAAGATTAGAAACTTGGTTGAAGTTTCAAGTTAGTGGAACCCTCACTCGGCTAGGAGGTTGAGGAGAGTGGACGTAGGCAAGGAAATGCCGAACACTATAAACCCGAGTTTGAATCCCCATTATGGGTGTTTTTCTTAACTAAGTATAGCCTTTGTTTTCTCAATGATAATTAATCAATAGATCATAAATACCAAAGATAGCTAAGGTGATTACGTTTAAAACTTCACAATATATATATATATATATATATATATATATTTTTATAGACAAAGGCAGATTGAATTAAGAAAACGCCAAAATAGGGGGGCACACCCTACATATACAGGCAGTATACTAAAAGAGCCAAAACCGGGCCGCAAAAAGAAAGAAAAAACCTAGACAGAGAGAAAGCTAGCAACCATGCCAATCACCCAAAAAATTTCAGAAAATAGTAAAAGCTTAAATCCAAAAACTGCTGAGACCACTATAAAATTGAATGGAAAAATAAGTTCCTCAAACTTTTGTTTGACAACTCTTATTCTTGGAATGTTCTTCGGTTTCGCTTTCCCCAAATACACCAGAAAGATAAATTAAAGCCAATCTCCAAACTACTCTCCTCTTCTTCCCTAGCTCCCTTAACTTTCCATTCCAAGAGAAGATTTCTCATTGAAGTTGGGAACACCCACACCGGTCTGAAAGATGATAACAACAAAGTCCATAGCTCCCTTATCTAATCACAATGAATCATAATATGGTCTGCTGATTCTTCATTGTCTTTACAAAGGCTACACCTATTGATTATAGACCAACCTCTCTTCATTAACATGTCTATTGTTAAAATTTTTCCCCAAACTGCTTCCCAAGCAAAAAAATGAGTTCTAAGAGGAGCACACGAATCCCAAATATCTTTGGCTAGGAATAAAAAACTATTTTCAGCATTTAAAGACTCATAATACGATTTGACACTAAACTTTCCCCTCCCATCATTCTTCCATACTAAGGAATCCTCCCCTTCTTGAAGCTTTACTGCAAAAATATGTTCCAAAAAACGAGTCACCTCCTCCAATTCCCAATATTGGAAAGATCTTCTGAAGTGCACCTCTCAACAGCCATCTCCATCTCCTTGCGTCCCCCATAGGTCAACCATTGAAGCAGATTTATGGGCTGCAATTCTGAACAGTGTAGGGAAAACATCCTTCAACGTAGAATCCCCAACCCAAACGTCCCACCAAGATCATGTGTGTTTACCATTTCTAATATAGATACTAGAACTAAGAAGGAATTCCTCCCATCCTTTTCTAATGTCTTTCCAAAGGTCCAACCCATAAGAATCCCTCACCTTTTTAGTGGTCCAACCCCCCACCTCTCCAAAGTTTCAAACAATGACTTTCCTCCAAAAACTCTCCCTTTCTTGGGGAAATCTCCAAAGTCATTTTCATAACAAGCTTGATTGAATCCCTCCAAGTGCCTTAACCCCAACCCTCCATGCTTCTTATATTTACAAATAACCGACCAACTTATCAAGTACATCTTCATTTTCTTCTCCATATTTTCTTGAATCTCTCCTCAATAACGTCCCAAACTCTACTCAATTTATGAAGGGCTCCAAGGGGTAAACCTAGATAAGTTGTAGGGAGTTTCCTTACTTTACACCCAAATAACGCAATTGCTCTATCCACATCCTCTGTGCCCCCCACTGGGATAATTTCCTTTTTCTGCAAGTTTATTTTCAGGCTTAACACCACTTCAAAACAAGTAACAACCCACTTCCAAAACTTCCGTTGATCTTCATTATCCTCGCAAAATATAAGAGTGTTGTTTTCAAACAACAAGTGAGAGACGTTAATCCCTTCACCTCTCCCCACTACCTTAAAACCCCTAATGAATCCTCCCTCCTCAACCTTTGCAATTAAACCGTAGAAAGTTTCCATAATCAGCACAAAGAGATAAGGTGAAAGTGGGTCCCTCTGCCTTAGGCCTCTGTACGTTGAGAAGAAATCTATAGAAGTGTCATTGACTAAGACTGTCATTCTCATAGTTGAAACACAAAAAAAGATCTACTTTTGCCACTTGGACCAAATCCCATTTTCTCCAAAATTGATAGAAGGAATTTCCAATTTACATGATTGTAAGCTTTTTCAATGTCCAATTTGCACACTAAACCCGCGTTGGAACTTCATTTCCTCAAGTCAATTGTCTCATTGGCTACCAAAGTTGTGTCCAGAATCTGTCTACCCCCCCACAAAAGCGTTCTGGTTGTTCAACACCACTTTTCCAATCACCTTTTTCAACCTAGCTAGGACTTTTGCAATAATCTTACAAAGACTCCCCATAAGACTAATAGGCTTGAAATCCTACACACTTGCCCCACTTTTCTTCAAGATAAGAACTAAGAAGGTTGCGTTATGGCTTCGAAAAATAACATTCTACCAATGGAGTTCCTCAAACACTTGCATCACTTCATTCCCAACTATAGACCAATAGAATTTCTAGAAAGCTAGCTAAAAACCATCCGACCCTGGTGCCTTGTCATCCCTCAAATCTGAGAGACCTTTAGTTACCTCCTCATTTGAAAACGACCCTTCCAAAGGCCTCATTATCTGAGGAGTCAAGATTTCTGAAAAGCCTTGAATCCACCACAGGTCTTCTCACTTGAGTTTCTTCAAATATGGATTTGAAGTAGGACCCAATCCCCTCTTTAAGCTCCTCCTATTTTTCCAGACAAACACCCTTAATCGTAAGGCTACTAATAAAATTCCCCTTCTCCTTGCATTAACCATGCGATGAAACAACTTGGTATTATTGTTCCCTTCCTTCAACCATAGAGCCCTTCATTTCTGCCTCTAGGAAGTTTCTTCGAGGATGGTGAAGTGACTGTTGTACTTATCTCTGGATGCCTGCTGACTTCTCCTATTTTCCTTCGAGAGAGGTCTTAGCCTTTCTATGCTGTCCCAATAGTTTAACTGCTCCAAGACAACATCCTTCCTAGCTGACACATTACCAAGGAACTCTTTGTTCCACTTCTTCAAGTCACTTTTCAGAGCATGTAACTTCTTAGCAAGCACAAAGCTTGGTCTTCCCCTAAAATTGTAAGTCTGCCACCACTCTTTAATTTTATTTACAAAATCTTCTGCCGTTAGCCACATGTTATCAAACCTAAACGAGCTTTTACCTCTTCTCACCCCTACGCAATCTAACAAAATGGGACAATGATCAGAAATTGGTCTTGGCAATAGAAATTGCATTGCCCTAGAAACAAGATCCTCCCAATCTCCTAAAAACAAAAAGCAGTCCAACCGAGCCTTAGCACACCTCCTTGCCCTCCACTCCAAGTGTAGGCACCACCACCCAACAACGGATCTATTAGTTTGAAGTTGGAGAACTCTCTCATAGCGATTGACATCTGCCTACCATTACTCGTTTCACCTAGAAACCGCACTACATTAAAGTCCCCTACTATGCATGAAGGCTCATTCCAAAGTCGTTTAACAGCAGCTAGCTCTCCCCACAACTCCCTCATTTCCCTTCCTTTAAGCGGGCCATATAACCCCAGAGAACACCCAAACAAACCCCTCCTCACAAATTATAAAGCGATAAGAAATAGAAAAAGAACTCGCTTCAATCTCCAACCCTTCCAAAATTCTCTTATCCCATATTAATAACACCCCTCCCGCCATGCCCCTTGTATCTAGAGACACCCAACCTAAGTTCTTACCAACCCCCAAGCTTCTAACAAACCTATCACGCATCTCCTTCATTTTTGTCTCCTGGAAACACACCAAATCTGGCTTATGCTTTCTCACTATAGACTTAATGACCATTCTTTTATCTGGGTCATGTAATCCTCTCACAATCTAAGATAAAATCCTAAGCTTCTTAAGGGACCACAACAACTTGCCTTCCCGAATCCCCATCCTTTGCTTCTCTTCCAGCCATTCTGTCATAGTTAATAGTGCTAAAGAGCTTCTTCTACTCTCTATCCTTCCTTGAATAGGATATTGTTCCCATTTTGCTTACTTTTGGCTTACTAGTACAACACCTAATCTCAATCTCCATAAGGATTCTCAAAATATCCTCTTTGAAACCTTCAATCGAAACCCCCATAGACTTGTAGATCCAAAGGAATTTCTTATTCACCCAAGGGGGTTTCTCTCTCGCCACTTCTCCTGCTACAATGATCTGAAGATGTGGCATCTCCTCTTTTGATAATTTGAATTGCTCATGCAAGATGAGAGCTTCTTTATTTGGATCCCTTAGGGTTACCACCTCAACCCCTCTCCCCAAATGGGTGACCCTATCGTGATCTGGCTGAGTAACAAAGTGTCCATCCTTGAGAATCATATACAACGATGCACCCATTAACTCAAGCTTCAAAGGATCTTCAAACTCCCCCTTAATCTCCATTGTCCAAACATTCTACATAGAATCCCCCAAACCCGAAAGAGAAAGAAAAGAAGTGCCAGAAGAGTCCCTAACCACCCCCTTAAGAGTAGGAAAACGTGATAAGGGGTACGAGCTTGAAAAACACCTCTCCAAAGAAGCTCGGTTGAGACCTTGGTGCCGCGGGGACGTCTCCTACAGTGAGACTTTCTTGTCAGAAGCTGGCTTTGGGAGCCCTAGTGAACAATCCCCCCTATCACTAGGGGAGAAACTTGGGCCAATTGCTTTTTAAACCCTCTTTTGCTTTTGTTCTTAATAGGAACACCACCTTTTTAGAGAAGCCCAAGCCCACTCTCTTATTAAGAGACATGGCCCGAGAGAAACTAGGCTTTAGTGTGCTAGCAGGTCCACCCAGAGGAAAAAATTGCCTTTTGGTTTTCAACCTAGCCCACTTGGTATTTGGGCCAAGTTGTCCACCCTCGAAGACCCCTCCTTTGCCAAAAGGCTTCTTTCCTTCCAAACTTAAACCTTCAAAAACCCCACTTTTTCCAACGTTAGAAACCCCATTCACCTTAATGGCAACCTCTGGTAGAGAATCGGTAGCTTGACCTTCACAGTCTTTTTGCCTGGGGTTGACCGTGGACTTTCGAGGCACCAAGCCATTGTCCCTATCAACTGCAGCTATAGCAGGGGTTCCTTCTCCACAGAAACCCCCTTCCACATGCACCAAAGCTAGTGAATCAGTCCCCACTTCTTCCTGCTCGATGGAAACCTTGTTCATCAGCGCAACTCCTCTCTAGGGCTTCACATCAGTGGCTACCTATAAGGCCAAGAACCACACCAAGTCCTCTCACCACAATGGGATGGAGAAAGAAGCTAACCCTGCTATCACCTCTATTCTTCCAGGCACCTCACAATTTTCTATTCATATCAAAGAATTTCTCTATGTGGGTTAGGGTATATATAGGCGGTGGTTATACACTTTTGATTGATTTCATAGAGTGGCTGGGTATTGGGTGAGGGATGGAGTATTTTTTTGTACCCTCTTTTCTACTTCTTGCTTGTTTTACTTGTATGCGACCTATATACTTTTGTGCACTTTTTTTAATACAATTTCTTACTTATCAGGAGGAAAAAAAGAAGGCAATCATATCAAAGAAATGAAGCACATGAGAGAAAAATACAAGTGTACCTGAGCTGCCCCTCAAAGCGCTTTTATGAAAACATCAAAGTTAGCTTGACAAATAATACAACATACAACATGCAATTCATCTCATTCAAAAAAAGCAAACAATAACCAAAGCATAGGAAAGCATAATCATACATGAATAGGTTTGCAAACTAAGTATGTCTATTTATAGAACTAAAAGGACAAAAGGTGTGGGGGACATACTTGAATAACATGCATAGTTTACAAGTTGCTTGCATATAACTTGAGGAGTTAGTTTATAAGCAATAATAATTAGTAAAAGAATAACATGATTAAAACCTCATATACCATGCGATATATATACTGCTTAAATGAAATAGCAAGAGTCTAAAGAAATATCAACTATCACACATGATACACAATACAACCCATTGTTAAGGTTAACTAATGTACAAGATAGCTATGAATGCCAAAATTAGGGATTAAGACGAAGTATGCAACAAAGGGGTAGAGTTGTAGCATCCATAGGAAAAATCCTAAATAAATATCTAGAAGCATTAATTCATCATGTAAAAAATTAGGCAACATCCTCAATATGTCCATATCACAATACACAAGCCAAGTGTTGGACATGGCCCTGAGCTTGGGTGTTTCCATGTGAAGTGGCTGCTTTCAAGACTCAGACCTACCTATTAACACCTTGTAGAAAGAAGAGCGAGTTAGAACTTTTCAAAGAGATGGGATTGAAATGATACTTGTAAGAATGTGAGAAGTGTGTTTCCTCCTTATCTGGATCTCATTTGCAAGAAATTAAAATATTTGGTCCTGTCTTTATATCAAATACAATAATCTCATTTCTCAGTTTTTCCCTTTATTTTTTTCCCCCTATTGAATCATGTTCTTGTACATCTACTTGTTTGAAGGATTTCTCCTCCTTCCTTGTAAATAACTGTTTGCATAATATTATCACACAAAAAAACAGCTGAAAACACACTTGAAGTTCTGGGTTTTTTCTGGGTTCTCAAGAGCAGTGCTTGAATCCATAACTCAAAGATGTTTCGAAATCAGACTAATGAAAGAAAAAAAAGATGGTTATTGTACTTATTTATGATCCCGAAAGATGGATGTATGGCAAATATCTTTACCAACTTTAACAACTATTCAGAAAAGCTTGAAAGAGGGACTACATTACAGGTGGCATAAAATTTAGTTCACCTCATATTGTTTTATGGGGTCTGCAGAAAGAGATCTTCCAACTGTTTTGGTAGATCTCTTTCTTTTAAGGAATTAATGCCCCTTCTTACAATATAATCCAGCTCAAATCCAGTAGTGAAGTCAAAGCCTTCCTTGTTACTTCCATTTCTTGCAATCTCAAACCAGTACAAAAGAAAGAAGACAATTTCACTGAAGGACACCAGAACATGATGAAGTACTATTCTTTTGTTTTTTGCATTGCCTTTTCATTTTGGTTCAGGATCTGCCTGGCAGACAGTGATAATCTTCAGGACGCTTGTCCTACAGCTACAACTGGACAGCAGCAAACTGTCTTCTTTAACGGCCTTCCTTGCAAAAATCCAACCAACATCATTGCTTCCGACTTCAAAACATCAAAACTGAATCACGGTGGCGATACTGACAACTTCTTCCGTTCATCCACCACCCTCATCACTGCCGCAGATTTTCCAGGCCTAAATACTCTTGGCCTCTCAATTGCCAGAACCGACCTGGATGTGGATGGCATGGTCACGCCTCATGCTCACCCAAGGGCTTCTGAGATGTTCTTCGTTAGAAAAGGTGCCGTGGTTGCTGGTTTTATCGATACCAAAAACCAGGTGTTCCAAAAGCTTCTGAAGGAGGGGGATGTGTTTGTATTCCCTCGTGGTTTACTCCACTTTTGTTTGAATGCTGGTTATGAACTCGCTGTTGTTTTCTCGGTGCTCAACAGTCAGAACCCGGGTATGGTGAGCGTCACAGACGCCATGTTTGAACCTGAGTCAGATGCTATCAAGATGCTAATCGGAAGAATAATCTCTACGACATTGGGGGCCAATCTTATGCAAAATGTGACCTTGGATGGATTTCACCATTTATGATTTGTTTCAATTCTACGTGTGCCCTCCTAATATATAAATATAAATAAACTAATATTATTTTTTTGTTATCACCTCATCACATGATATGTTTGTCAAAATCTTTATTAATATATTAAAAATGGTGATGCAAATTATGTTATGCCACCACTAAATCATGAGATTTTTAATTAAATGGCGAAAATGATTTTAGAATTAGGAAGATGGCTCCATGCTAACTAGTTTAATCATAAAATAAGTTATGTGGCTACTGTATGTATAAAATAAATAATATAATTAATAATTTTTATATAACTTTTAATTCCAATAGATTTTTTGAATAAGAAATTATGGATTCAATGACCTATACAATTTAGATTATTTATAAAAAAAATTCAAAATTCATTCTTGGTTTTGTCCTTAAAATTATGGACATGTAAGGGTATTTTTATCCATTTAAACTTATATTTACAATTTCTAGTTTTACCATTCACTTGGGTATTCCTCTTAGACATAAATAAACTAATAAAGAATACAAAACATTCTTGGATTTCGTGCCAACCTAGTAGGAAACAAGAGAGAAAGGGTGAGAAGTAGAGGCAAAATGGTAGGAATGGATTGCCTGAAATGGGCACTAAATACTTTTTGAGAGATCTCCTTCAAATCATTAGTATGGCTATCGAAATCGTGATCATCAACATGCGGATCAATAACTAATTCTAGTATAATAGAAAAAAATTGTTATTTCTTTATACTTTTCCCAGTTTCATTGCGACCCCGAGCTTTACGCATTTGCTTTACCTAATCTAATTTTAGGGAAAGAAGATTTCGTCTTATCTTGTCGTATAGAAGCTTCCTATTAGAATAAAAAAAATCAATTAAAAAAAAATCCCTAGATGGTCATACAAATTAGTGAAGAATGAGGAGGAAGGAGAAATTACAAAAACTTTAGTGATGTACCATGAGATTCATTCAAGAAAATCAAGTAAGTGTAATTTATCCTAACAATAAAATATGTACTAATGGCTTGCTAGAAACTCAAAGTCTTTACTTGATCCAGGATGTGTGATGTATATGTCATATTGAAGTGATCTATTAATTTGCTAATAAATAATAAGTCATATTATGGCAATCAGTACATTGTAGCATCAAAAGCAAGTATTTTTTTTATTGCCCCATTGACTTAGCCTCCTTCTTGTGGAACTAGATTGTTGTTATTGACCAAATTTGTACTAACTAAAAAAAATTGATCTGGGTACTAGGTCCAATGTGAGTAGGATCGCTTAGTCATACTTCATAATTGGAAAAAAAAGCATCATGGAAATTTTTTTCAATTGTATTGAAACTATTTTATATTTTCGGATGAGATCTATTTGCAATTGAAATTCTATACATCAACATAACTTTTAATCAATATTTTAGTATGGAATTTGCTACCTGATTTTTTAAGTCCAAATTTCCTAATAAAATTAGGATATACAAATGAATTGCACTCTTACATTGTGATAGCGTTGTGTTTTAGGTGTGCACATCCTCGTGAACCAAAAAGAGTATTAGATACAATTGAGAGTAATAATATCAATTTTCTATCTTTTATTTTTCCCTTTAAATGTCCTCCATTTCTTTTTTCTCCATATTTAGAAACTCTGCCGTGCCTATATATTTCCTTTCGCGAAGTTCAAGGGTTTTCCTGCATATAGCTTGTGATTTAATTTTTCGAGGTTTCAGTTGAAGGCCATTTGAGAGGAACATCAATTGTATGGATTGCTCAATCATTTGAAAGCTAAATTTTCTCAGGAAAAGTTGTTATGAGGAAGAAAAACCATTTTTGCTTCACCTAAAAATCCATTTTCAAACTAGTTAAGACCTAAGTGTTTAAGCTAAGTTAATCATAAGTACTTCTAAGGTATCTCAGTCACTAAAATTGCTCGGGAAAGTTGGATTTAATAAATTTCCAATTGACTCTTCATTATCTAATTTCGATGTGAAATTTGCTGCTTTACTTTTTATTACTAAAAGTTGTAATACAACCACGACCTTCATTGTTATGATCTCATGAATTTATTACTTGAACAGAAGCAGTATGTTCTTTTCATTCTTTCAACTTTCCTCTCAGAAATGGCTTCGTCACTTATATGCTACACACGGTCCTTTTTTGGAATATTTGAACAGGCCTGATTATTGGGAATTCCTATTTTGTAACTCCATCAGTTTGTCATGATATAGAAGTAGTTTCACATGAAGGTGATAAAACAGAGTTGAATGCTAAACGTGAGTTGATCACCTCCTGTCAAGTTCCTGGTGTGCAATTTGAATGTTTAGTGAGAGTGTTTCCATAGAAACCCCATATTTGACATTAATTCTCCGATTTATCCTGCTTCAAATGTGATTCAACATCCCAAATTCCTTTGAATGTATTTCTCTGGTTTCTTTCCTTTTTTTTTTTTTTTTCTCCATGTGTGTTTCTTCAAATTTCTGGGTCAGGCTGTGATATGGCAGTTTTTCAAGGGCTTTGCAGTACACTACTGTCATTGGACCAGGCTTTGGTCTGCCCTTCAGTTTTTAACTTGGAAATGATGAGGAAAGCTGCCTTCTACTGCTATTCTTTATCCTTCAATATTTACTGACAGAAATATTTGATCATATTATAATAATTTGATTTTTATTTTTATTTTTCCCTGATAACAATCTTGTAGCCAATTTGTTGTACTTATCCTACTTCCCTGTTCTCACGGGTCGAATGCGTATCATGTTCTTGTTTATTCTTTATGCTCTATTTTTCTCTGTTTCTGTTTTTATGCTTACCAACAATTGCTGAACATGCAGCGGCTTGCAGGGTCAGAAGAAGTTTCACCCATTCCCTTTTTTTTTTTTGATAGGTAAGTTTCACCCATTCCTGATGTCAGTCGACTAATTGATTCTTCCTTAGATTTTGTTAAAACATTTTCTATGGTTGCTTTTTCATCGTGGATCTCCCGTATACTCCATTTGCAATTATGTGAACCAACTGACCTCTTCCAGGGCTGTAAAAAGAAAGAACATGGATTTATTTATTTATTTTGTTGATAAAATAAACCTAGCAAAAAGAGGGTTGCACCCTATGCACACAGAGGGTACGCAAGAAGCACAAAAAAGAGGAACATGAATCTCCTCACCAAAGACCAGTCAAGCCAAGTGTACAAGTTTTCATCTCCAACAGGACTCTAAACCATTCCCATTTGGATTTATGAAATTATGCTGATGCTATCATGCTACAGCAATCCATTGTGGAATTATATAATGGGAAGATGAAAAACTCTTCGACAAGATTGTTCAGGTTTCCCCTTAGATCTAAAAATGGGGTTGTGCCAGCTTTTGTGTCAGTTCCAGAGTGTAAGATTTGAACTCACCTCTTCTAGGAATAATTGACTTATAGCTCAGAGCATGGAGAGTAACTGTGGTGGGAAATTGTTTTTATATATATGTCGGATCCATAAAAGAGATGGTCACGATTTTGTGTATTCTGAAAACATCTAGAGTTTCCTGCTGCAATTGCATAATTGTAGGCAAACTATGGAGTTCATGCTTTCTTCTGGGTGATAGTTTCTACTTTTCTGGTTTGATGCCTTTTCAGATGGAACTAAGAGACTCTAACCCAGTCCTGAATGAGTGAGGGTTCCATCAAAAACTAAACTTGCTTGTCAAAGAGGGTTAACAATTTAGGCAATTGTCATCTCCATCCACCTTGGGCTTTCCTAACGTGTAGCATGTACATTTCAAAGAATGCCAACATGCATACGTTTAATGTAAGCACAGGCATATATATTATACAAGTAGAAATAATACTCATATACCTGTCAGAAACTTTGGTTCATATTGTAAAAATATTAAGGAACATTATTTTTATTTCTAAGTAATTATATTCCTAGCATACATTCATATCTATGAAAATAGTTGATGAGGGAAATCAAGGAACATTCCTTTTAGTTCTGAGTTAATTATATTCCTAGTATACATTCATATCTGGTTGAAAGTAGATAAGGGCGGTGAAGAGATTAAAGATCTACTATGGGTTGGGCTTTCTGGAGTTTTGATGAAAGTAGATGCGGGATATATAATAAATAATGAACAGATGCCAAAGGACCAACTTTTGCAAAGACCGTTCAAGATGTTGTAATCTTAAATTTTAACTTCTCATTCACACATTTAGTATTGCTTATGGAATGTGAACTAATAATGCAATTTCGAACCTTTTTATCTGTCCTGCAAATGTGTTTCCTTTGGTTTTAGGCATATCATGCTTAACACAACATATGTTAATACGAGTTTACCCTTAAAAAAGAATCATGGAATTTATGCATAAAAGATTGAGTATGCAACTTCTGGGAACACACATAAAAGGTTCTCCAAAGAGACCTTTAGTTCCCTATATATATTAGGCCTAAAGCCATTTGTCGACTGGTTGCTTGTAACGATCGATATGAATAATTTGTTATGTTCAACATTACATTCATCCTAGGGCTTAATGATTCCAAGGCAACACTCTCGTCCCAAAGAACACATACCATCTCCGATGCCACTTATCGGCCTAAATAGGTTTCAATCATGACCTTACTGGAACTCGTGGGATGGTAAGACCGTTTGGCCCTAAATTTAGAATTAATTTTATTGGAAGCCCCATTGTGAAAACTGCAATAAAGTTGTGTTCCCGAGAAGCTTAAGACAGATGGGAGATGGAAATGTGACTGAAAATTGTATGCTGGAAATGGAAGAAACTCAAACGTGACATTGTTTAATGAATTAACAAAAAAACCCAAAAAAAAATATGGAGGAAAGAAAACTAAATGCAATGGTGTTTGATTACAATGTGTTGGTTTTAAGTGAGACGGGAGATAGTGAAATTGACAGATGCACATCGAAATAAGCTGAGAAATATGAATCTAATGGATGTAGAAAATGTGAACACATCTAGCTTTTGTTTAAACTGGATTTGGGAAGAACACAAAAGGAAATATCAGCGTTTTATGAATGGAGGAAGCTTCTCCATGCTGTAAGAAACGGTGAAACTGAAAGGCTGCTGTTTTGACTGAGTGTGAAGAATGCAGATTGTCGTTTTGACCAACTAAGAAACCTTCCATAATACAGCAAGAAATGGTGAATCTGAAATGCTACCATGAACTGATATGTAAAGAAAGCAGAAGGGAAAGCAGTTTTAATAAATGAAAAAAACATTCTCAAACGCCATGGGGAACAGTGGATTTAAAACACAATGGAAGGTCATCTTTGTGGGGGTTTCCCTCCATGTGTCTTTCCCCAAATTCAAAACCCTTTGGTCCGTTTAAGGTAAGCAGATGATCCATTTGGGATCAATTCATTGGACCAAAACAAGCTCTGTCCGGCGCAAGTGGGGAGAGATTTTCTTCTTTCTCAATGTCAAACGAAATGGACAGACCAAGTCAGTTGGGACTTCTAGACGGACCAACCAACACAATTGGAGATTCTAGACATTGAACAAATGGTTAATTACACCCAATGCTTGAGTGACGACTTAGATTACATTTATGCCTATTTCTAGTGAATATTGGCAAGCTCCTACTGTACAAAAACTGTTTAGAATTGTTTTAAATAGAGCTAACACATCAATTGATAGAATTGATACTCAATAACCCATATAATATTTTTGAAACATCAGCCCCAAAAAATTATTATTTACTTTCTACGTTCTATAAAATAACCTACTCAATGCTAGGATTTGAAAAAACTGTATCCTAAACCAAAACTATATATTTGAGGTAAACTATGGAATTTGAGTCATCATCTTAAATGCATTAATTCCTACTCCATGTGATGATCAATTTCAAAGATAACAAGGGAGTCAAGTTGATAATTAAGGCCATAATGGAGGGGCCTTATCTTGAAATTAAGTATGAGCTATAATACATATTCATTATGCACATACCCTACATATTTATATAGGAAACATAAGTCATTACTATGACCGTATAGCACTTGTTAGAATCGGATGGCTTTCTTGGGAGTACTGTTAGCAGCATTAATTCTTGAACCGTGGCCAAAAGGACAATGTCCCATCAAGATCTATTAAGTAAACTGTTGAGGAATATGGTATGTGTATTGAGCCCAAACTTTACAAGTTTAAGTTTTTAAGAAAATTAGTAGTTCAATATAACATTAGAGTTTGGTTTGATGGAAGATTGTGAATTCAAACTTATCCTCTCTTTGCAATTTTCATGTTTATCTCCTTACTTGATATCTCTTTTTACTTCAATTTAAGAAGTATAATATGCATATTGAATTCAAATCCTATAAATTTAAGTTTTTAGGAAAATTAATAATTCAACACAAACATCATTTTAGCTATCCTCTTAAATTCTCCGTTCTTAATTGCACTAGATAACTACCCTACATTTCTTAATGCACTATTGACCTTTATCACCTCAATCCAGTCCCATTATTTCATGCATGGAATATTTGCTAAAGTTGGAGACGGATAAATCGATCTAGCAATATTCATTAATTAACATAAGATGATACTCATAAATTAACATCAAATAATTCATAATATGCAATTCTTTAGAAAATTTATATTGGTTTGATCACCTTTTGTTACAAAAGGTGAAGTAATGACTATAGTCAAATCTATAATTGTGGACGCTTAAGAATTTATTTTTTTATTATTTATCATGGAAAAATCTAATTAAAAAAATGATTTTACTCTCTGCTTTACCATGGCATGTAAAAGATATGAAAATTGTGCCCTTGTTAACTAGCCATCCTATGAAGATAAGGTTGCTTTTAGGCTTCTACTTTTCCATGGAACCCAGAAGGGCTTTTGCAGCAAAGAGAACCAACCAATGTCTCCTTCACCAATTTGAAATAATGTGACACTGAAATTCACCCACCTTCATGGGTCCCTCATTATTCTTCTTTCTCTTGATGAGCTTTTACTATTGATGAGAATGACTCGTCACATTTAAGATGATAGAGTTGAGTGTGTTATAGCTTGTCTGTTATGCAAAACAGACGGGTTGAAAGACAAATTATAATTTGTCTTTGTTGCTTGCATTTTATGCATAATGTGGTCCACACATGGCTGCATAAGCCCACCTTTGTTAATAGAAGGTTCTCTCTTTTGCCGTCTCATTTCTCTTTTCTCCCCCATCATAGTTTTGTGGTTGAGAGCGATTACCATGTGTTACATCATCATCGACTTTCTCTAACATAAAATAAGTGATCTCATCAACCTTAATATGTAGTGGATTAGATAGATAAAAATTGTGCAAATTAACTAATACTTTTTTCCATATAATACCAAGAATGGAGGATGGAGTGTCCAATCAAAGTAGATATGATGGATAGTTAATAATTTATACAATAGCAAGTCATAATCAAAATTTATACAATAAACTAAATTTGTGTTGCTTTTTTCTTCATTGTACCAAAATCCAATTATAGTTCTGATCATTTTTATTTTTTATATCAATATAAAATTTTATGGAAAAAGAAAATGACATTTCCATAAAAATCTTAGTGTAAGTGTATCACAAACTATTTAGAAAGAATTTTTAACATTTATATAGCTTTAATTTATCTTATGTTTATAATAATACACATATTTCAAAATCATAAGAATTTATGGATACTTAATTTATAAGAATCCAAAATCTTAAAGGTTAAGTTTAAAGTAAAAATTCTTGTCATCAAATCTATATAAATATGTTTTAAAGTCATAAAAATGCTAATAATGATTTACTCTTAAACAAAGAGTCGATTAACTAGCTAGGAAGGAAAGTATGCATAGGTTTTACATAAAGGGGAAAGATATCTATCAGTGTTGGTCATTTTTGACTGGAGGAACGAGTCGTCATATTTTGGGTGATTGTGACGTGTGTTTATTGGAGCTCACAAGGTCTAGTGGTGACAGCCCATGTAAATGGTTTGGGAAGTCATTGTTCCACCTAATGTCTAGCATGGCAACAGTTGGGCTTAGCTGGTGAGCCCTAGTAGAAGCAATTGAACAACATCACATGATTTAACAAATAGGTTTGAAATGCTATACATTACATCAAATCATGCAATACATCAAATCATGCAATAGAAGTTAGAAATGCATCCCTGTCTCTTTCCTTTTTCTTTCTCCCTTCCTCTACATTGCATCAAATTATTCAAGCGATAGTTAGAAATATGTCTCTCCCATTGTGTTTAATTTCACCCCTTCACGATTTCATCTAAATCATTGTCATCAAATTTATGCTCTCCCTCATAAATGATCCATGCATGTTGAAATGACCTGATCTCAACTATTCAAAAATATTTGAATTCATTTTAATTAAAAAAAGATACTAAATCTTATGTTCAATGTAAAATAACCTTTTATCTTTTGTTTTATTAAAAATTATAATTTTTAAAAAATAATTTTAATATCAAAAATAATATTGGTACATTTTTAAAGTTATAAACCTTTTTAATAAAATTGGTCAAATAAATATAAAAATTCTTATTAAAAAAGTTTTTGATCTATATTAATTTAAGGACTGATTAACAATATCAAGAAAAATGTCTTTATGCTTAAGGTCTTATATAGCAATAAAAATATGATAAGTACTACTAGAAATAGAAAAAAAAAATGGAAAATGCATTGAAAAAAATAAAATAAGTAAACCTTAATCAGTATTGCGACCACACATGCTTATATGCAAAAAGTTCCATTGCCCAGCTATCAATTGACAGCTACGATAAAGATGATAATTATGTGAGGAGAAAGCATAAAACGATTATGAAACCTCATCATAGACATAAAAATGAAAAAAGTCGATGTGGGATCCATTGCATTAATCTCTCCAGCTACATTCATAAACTAATGCAAGTCTATTCATGGTCCACTTAAGACCCAGTATTTTTCACATAAATTTGGGGCCCATGAAATTTACCAATCAAAACAATTCGAAGAAAGGATGCCACCATGTTGGAATGATCTCAACCATCCATTTCGATGACTTTATTGCAGTGATTTATGTGATGGGCTGTGCTAGAGTGGTGCAATTGGCCAAGAGGTCATATGACCATCATGTTCAAAATAATGACCACATGACACGTGGACCCGAATTTGCCCTTTGGACGGTCCAAATTGATTTCCAAAGTCAGCAACATCGACATCAAGACGGCTGGTCAGCTTCTAAAGTTGCAATTTGCAATATAATAGACCCACATCAAAATACATAAAGCAAGTATGTTTGTCTTTTCCTTTATCAAACTGAAATTAATCGTAAGTAAAAGACAAAAATCACATATTACAAAGTAATACAGTTCAAAGACAGGAGAGTACAATATATTTACCATTCAGCAAATTAACAAAGAAAAACTAACATAAATACATACTCAATAATCATCAAATTCTTGTGGAAGTACCCACAACTTCAATTATTAATTTTATTACTGTTGTGTCAACGGTAGCTTCATTGTAAACATATTAGTTTTAGAACTCAAATAAAATAATTCACATAATGGTATACGGGTTTTAAAATGGTTCAGTCAATCATGTCTATATCTATAAATAAAAAATAATCATTTTATTATATCATGTTAAATATTACCGAAGACAAAAATCACATAGAACTATTGGTTTTATAAAACATCATGGTTATGTTTGGTTCTCGAAAAATTTGAGGGATAATGCAAAGGAAAGAAAATAGAGAGGAAAAGTAAAAGGAAAGAAAATGTGAAGGAAAATTTCTTCTATCAAACTCATTCCATTCTTTCTTGGGTTTTGGAACCAAAACTCCATCAACTAATTTAGTGGGAAAAGTTGGGTCATCTTCAATGACATCCCATACATTTAAATCAGTTGATTGTAAGAACCAAGTCATTCTAGCTTTCCAATAGGGATAGTCGGTTCCCGTAAAGAATGGAGCTCTATGTTTTGAAAAAATTTCAGTTTGAGATGAGCTTGATAGAATAGCCATTTTCCTCTTAGACGATTAAGTCTTAAGCAAGAGGTCTAGCTCTAATACCAATTGATAAAACAAAGACTATGAATAAATAAGGAAAATACCCAAAATAGGGGATGAATTGGGTTTTTCAAAATCTTTTTCCACACAATAATATATGCACAAAATAAATAAAGGAAAGAGATAAAGTTAGAGAATTCAAACTCAGATTTATAGTGGTTAGGCACTCCCTTGCCTACGTCCACTCTCCTCAATCTCCTAACCGAGTGAAGGTTCCACTAACTTGAAGCTTCAATCAAGCTTTCAATCGTCTTACACTTGGATTCCAACTCCAATGGGCTCTTACATAATCTCTTCAAGATTTGAACCACTTGAAGGCTTTCACACTCAGTTTACACAAGGATGAAACTCTCAACCTAGCTTAAGGAAGGCTCAAGTACAAGAGAAAGCTAGGATGAATTGCAAGAGTGCACTAAAAATATGCAAGTGATGGTTTAATGCACTAAGAAAGAATATGAGAGCTTTTTAGATCAAGAACAGGTAGGTAGGCTTTGAATGTAATTGTTCTCTTAGTCATAAATGAAGAGGAGCTCTCAATTTATAAGTTTCTAAGCTCGGGAGACAAAAACAGCAGAAAGTAGCCTCGATCGGACGAGCAAAGGGTCGACTGGATCACTAGCCGTTAGAGCATTTAATGCATGGCAGGTTACCGTTGCCTCGACCGGACAAGGGTGGGGCTCGATCGGGAAGAGGAAGCTACTAGGAGAGAGAGAAGGTTTTTGTGCTTCCCTTGACCGGACCTCAACCGGACAAGGGAAACCGATCAATCGGTTCCCCAACCGGTTGAGCCGGTTGGCCATAGCCTCGATCGGATGAGCATTTTGGCCTTGAAAACCTATCATTTTTTATTTCTTTCTTTTCCAATACTTAGGCAAGGTCTTTAGGTGAGTTAATATGCCAATTTTGAATCAATTTGCCTAAGGTATATTTGATATAACTCGGTTTTTAAAGAAAATAAAGTTTTAAAGAATAAACCGAGTTTTCTAAGATGCATGAAAAGGTATGAACATCCTAAGTGCACTCATGCTATCATCTTACATTCATTTCCTATGATCACAAGTCTTCCAAATGATCTCGATCCCGTATTCGTTTGGTCCTTGATGAATTTTTGAGATTATGCCTGAGATTCTTAACAATTTAAAACAATTAGTCACTTAACCATGGTTTGTTTTCATCAAAACCTGATTAGGAGAACCCTTGGGCTAACAATCTCCCCTTTTTTGATGATGACAAACCTTGGTTATCTAGGAGACAAAGAAATCTCCCCTTCAAACCAACCATGGGATAATCAACACAAAATTTAGGAAAGTTAAAGCAATAAGACAATGTAAATCAATAAGAGTGTCATATCATATATAAGCAAGAGCAAGAGTACATGAAAGCATAAGTATGATATGCATGGAAATGAAAAAGTCTCCTAAGGTCCCTATCCTAACATATCTCTCCCTTTGGCAACATAAAAAAGAAACGAAGGGGGATCCCAAACAAAGTCAAGGCTGAGGAGGTGGTGGTGGAAACACAAAACGGAGGTAAGCCATCATCTCCTCGTGCTGACTCTCCTGGCGGCTCTCAAGACGCTCAATCCTCTGTACAAACTGCTCAAACTGAGAGGTGAAGCCGACCTGATACTGATCGATGCGATCCTCCATGGAATAAAAGCGAGTATCATGAACTACGACTAACTCCTCCATACGAGTCCCGAGAGAGCTAATCTGTGCCGACAAATCCATCCAAGGTGGATGATCAGGAGCATGAGGAGCCTAATATGGTAGCTCGGTAAATGATGGCTGAGATGAAGGGCCTGCTGTGAAGGATGGCTCAATCATCATAGGCTCTGAGAAGGTAGCCTCAACATGAATGCCCTCTGACTAATGTGGAGGCAGAATGTCAAGGTCGGGCCCTCTCTGCTCAAGGTCCCTCTAAGGGTCCAACCCATCCTCCATCTCTCTGATCTCGTCCTCCTCCTCCACTCCGGGTTGTATCTGATCATGTCCCCGGGCCTGTTGCTCGGCTTTCCTAACCCAGGAGCCATCGGGGGCCTTCTCAAGCTTCATGCGCCCTAGAGAATGCTCGTCATAAGTGTCATAGATGCTGGGTGCCTCAAACTTTGTCTCTCTACTCAAGTCTACGCCAGCATCCTTGAAGACACTAGTAAGGAAACGGCCGTAGGGAAGCACTCGTGTGGTGCTCTTACAA
Source organism: Vitis vinifera (assembly GCF_030704535.1). NCBI lineage: Eukaryota > Viridiplantae > Streptophyta > Magnoliopsida > Vitales > Vitaceae > Vitis > Vitis vinifera. The sequence continues at coordinate 27,543,914 of NC_081820.1, read as the reverse complement.
CAGGACATCATATCCCTCATCATCACATATCCTACATGTATCCGCCTCCCGGTGAGAAGTGAGTCGACAAGAAATGCCTCATAGTAGGAGACCTCGTCCCGATGTCCTCCCCATGGTAATAGGATGGAGCAGATCATATGGTGAAGAACTCGGCTAGGCACGGTCAGGCTATGTGCTGAAGGTTTGCCCATCTCATGGGCATCTACAAGTCCGCACAGCCTCTGAATGGCCTCTCTAGGCTCGAACCCGGGGATAGTAGGCCATGCCTTGGCCTCATATACTCTGAGACCAACGGAGGGAATGTCAAGGATGCGGCAGATGCTCTCCCGACTCAACTCAATCTCAACTCCTCGGACAGTAGTCCTAATCGGTCCTTCAAGTCCATAAGTCATCCTATAATAGAATGCACGCACTAAGGTCGGAAAGATAGGCTCATAGACCGTCACAACTGGCAGCCATCCCATCCTGATGAAGAGTCCCTCAAACCCGAGGCTCTGAAGTTGGAAGAAATTGATGTTTCTCCCTGGAACCACATTTCTCTTGGCGAAATGTGTCTTGTACCTCTGATAATCCTCAACTGAACCGAAGAGGGCGGTGTCGTACCTCGCCTTTCGGCGAGCCTCGGTCTACTCAGGCTGTTGAGAGGGCTCAGTAGGGCGCTTGCCCTGAGCCCTGGAAGTACCCGTCTCCTTTCGAGGAGCCATCCACAATCCAAAAATGGAGATATGCTTGGAGAATTGAAGCGAGTAGGCAAAGAGAGAAGACTAGCCCGAAGAAGCCCTAGGCGCGTGGGAAAGAAGCAAAACCAGAAGATGGCGCGCAAACAGAGAGGAACCCGTCCAGATCCGAAGTCCAAATCCGTCCAGAGATGAAACCCTAGCCTTAAAATCTCGTCAAAAATCACTCCACAACCTGAAATCGGTCCAAGGAATAGCCCAAACTGGTCTCTGAAGGCGGGAAGATGAAGAGTCTTCAAGGAATGCTAGAGAATAGTGGAAAAACTGACGCGCGGGGGCCTTTTAAATTCCCAGCCCCGACGAACCGGTCAACCAGTTCCTCAACTGGTCGACCGCCTGGTCAACGGTCAACGGTTACATTTTCCAATTTTTTTTGCGTATTCTTGTCTCGTGATCCTCCCCCTGCTCTTTTAAGTTGAAATCCCCAATTTTTTATGTCCAATGCCACGAGAATTTTGATTTTTGGTCAAAAATTGACCTATTTTCTAAGGGATTGCTATATGATGCGTATGAGATGAAATTTATGCAATCATAATGCATTTCCAACAAGAATTCATCATACAAACATCAGATCAAAGAGAAATAACCCCTAATTGTCTTCTAATATTGGAAAATTGTTCTTCACTTAGAGGTTTTGTAAAAATATCGTCAAGTTGATCTTTTATGCTTACAAATTCAAGTGTAATGTCACATTTTTGTGCATGATCTTTAAGAAAATGATGTCTAATTTCTATATGCTTGGTCCTAGAGTGTTGCACGGGATTTTTTGAAATATTTATGGCACTAGTGTTATCACATTTGATAGGAACATGCTCAAAAGACAAGTTAAAATCACTAAGTGTTTGTTTCATCCAAAGGATTTGTGCACAACACAAACCGGCTGCTATGTATTCGGCTTCCGTCGTTGACAAAGCTACCGAATTTTGCTTCTTACTATGCCATGAGACAAGTGAGTGTCCTAAGAAATGACAAGTGCCACTAGTGCTCTTTCTTTCAACTCTACAACCGGCAAAATCGGCATCCGAGAAACCAATCAATTCAAAATTATCACCCTTAGGATACCACAAACCAATATTCATTGTCCCTTTCAAATATCTAAGAATTCTTTTAACGGCACTTAAGTGAGATTCTTTAGAACAAGATTGAAATCTAGCACACAAGCATACACTATACATGATATCGGGTCTACTAGCAGTCAAATAAAGCAAGGATCCTATCATGCCTCTATACATAGTTGAGTCAATAGATTTACCTTTTTCATCCATGTCAAGCTTGATGGATGAGCTCATTGGAGTTTTCATCACCTTGGCTTCTTCCATGTTGAACCTCTTGAGAAGATCCTTTATATACTTTGCTTGATTGATGAAGGTTCCTTCCTTTAGTTGCTTGATTTGAAGTCCAAGGAAGTAATTGAGTTCCCCCATCATGCTCATTTCAAACTCACTATGCATACACTTAGAGAAATCTTCACAAAGAGAGTCATTAGTAGCCCCAAAAATAATATCATCAACATATATTTGAACTAGGAGCATATCCTTTTCTTTGGTTTTAATGAAAAGAGTTGTGTCAATTTTTCCCATTTTAAAACCCTTTTTCAAAAGAAATTTACTTAGTCTTTCATACCAAGCTCTAGGTGCTTGTTTCAAACCATAAAGTGCCTTTTTAAGTTTAAAAACATGGTTTGGAAAGTTGAAGCTTTGAAAATCGGGTGGTTGTTCAACATATACTTCCTCATTTATGAAGTCATTTAGAAAAGCACTTTTCACATCCATTTGATATAAAATAAAGTCTTTGAAACATGCAAAAGCAAGCAACATTCTAATTGCTTCCAATCTAGCTACGGGGGCAAAAGTCTCTTCATAGTCTATTCCTTCTTCTTGATTATACCCTTGGGCTACCAATCTTGCCTTATTTCTTACTATGATGCCATTTTCATCCATTTTGTTTCTAAAGACCCATTTAGTTCCAATAACACTTTGATTTGAAGGTCTTGGTACTAGTTCCCATACTTCACTTCTTTCAAATTGATTTAATTCTTCTTGCATAGCAATCATCCAATTTTCATCAACTATAACATCTTTTATGTTTTTAGGTTCAATTTGAGAGATGAATGCAAGATTATTACAAATATTTCTAAGGGATGATCTAGTTCTTACCCCACTTGATGGATTACCAATGATTTGATCTTGTGGATGGTTGATGACAAACTTCCAATCTTTTGGAAGGTCTTGGCTTGATTCACCTTGCACTTGTTGAGGAGGAGGTAGTGCCAAAGGTGATTCTTCTTTCTTGGGATCCTCTCCACTTTCTTCTTGTTGTCTTTTGTCCTCAATTTGCAATTTTCCCATGGAAGTCTCCAATCCTAAATCATCATCAAAACTTTCTCTTTCTTGAAGAAAATTGTTAGATTCATCAAAAATGACATGGATGGACTCTTCTACAACCATGGTTCTTTTGTTGAAAACTCTAAAAGCTTTACTTGAAGTTGAGTAGCCAAGAAAAATTCCAACATCGGATTTTGCATCAAATTTTCCAAGATTATCTTTGGTGTTTAATATAAAACATTTGCACCCAAAGACTTTGAAATAGCTAATGTTGGGTTTCTTGTTTTTCCAAAGCTCATAGGGAGTTTTCTTAAGAATGGGCCTCAACAATATTCTATTTAAAACATAGCAAGAAGTGTTTACCGCTTCAGCCAAAAAATACTTTGGCAAATTGTTTTCATTTAACATGGTTCTGGCCATTTCTTGAAGAGTTCTATTTTTCCTTTCAACTACCCCATTTTGTTGAGGAGTTCTAGGAGCCGAAAAATTGTGATTGATACCATGCTTATTGCAATATTCCTCAAAGTCAAAATTCTCATATTCTCTCCCATGATCACTTCTAATGCAAGTGATTGAAAAACCTTTTTCATTTTGAACCTTGTTACAAAATTTTGAAAACTCATAAAAAGCTTCACTCTTTTAACTTAAAAACAAGACCCATGCGTATCTAGAGAAATCATCCACAATGACATAAGCATAAGATTTTCCTCCTAGACTAGGTGTCCTAGAAGGACCAAATAAATCCATGTGTAGCAATTCAAGAGGTTTAGATGTTGAGATGAAATTTTTGTTTTTAAAAGAGTTTTTTATTTGCTTTCCCATTTGACAAGCTTCACAAATTTTGTCTTTTTGAAAATTAATTTTGGGAAGGTCTCTAACGAGTTCATCTTTGTTGAGTTGGGAAATGAGGTCCATGTTAGCATGTCCCAACCTCCTATGCCACAACCAACTTTGATCATGCATGCTTGAAAAACATCTATCATGGCCATCATATTTTGAAATATTTATAGCATATACATTTTCACACCTATGGCCCATGAAAATGGTTTTGTCATTTTGAATATCCTTGATGATACAATGAGATGCTTCAAAAATTACTTTAAAACCTTTGTCACAAAGTTGGCTAATGCTCAAAAGATTGTGTTTTAAACCATCTACTAATAAAACACTTTCAATAAGGGAGGATGTACCATTACCTATGTTACCTTGACCAATGATTCTTCCTTTTGCATTGTCTCCAAATGTGACATATCCTCCTTTTCTCTTTGTAAGGAAGGCAAACTTAGATTCATCCCCGGTCATGTGTCTTGAGTACCCACTATCCAAGAACCACTTATCTTCCTTTGAGCCCTACAAAATAGAATTCAAGTTGGTTTAGGTACCCATGTCTTTTTGGGTCCTTGAGGGTTAGTGACTTTGGATTTTTCAATCCAAACCTTTTTAACCTTAGCATTTGAATTCTTTTGAGCACCATTTCTTAAGGGACATGTACTACTAATGTGCCCTCCTCTTCCACAAAAGTTACAAATAGTGGAAGGACATTCACTTGAGGATTCTTTTACAAAATAGTTTTTAAAATACTTTTGGTTCTTTGAAGATTTGAATCCTAGTCCTTGTTTGTCAAAAACACATTTTTGGCTTGCTAAGATCATTTCAAAAGACTTTTGTCCACAAGAGAAAATTGAAAGAGAGAAGGTCAACCATTCATTTTTCTTTTTCAAAATTTCATTTTCATTTCTTAAAATCTCATTCTCTTTTTCAAGATGAGTTTTAGAGATTTCATCAATTGAAAACTTTTCTTTCACTTCCTCAAGTTCTTTTTCAAGTTCTTGAATTCTCTTTTTAAGAGAATTATTTTTCAAACTAAGTTTTTCAAAATCCTCATATAGTTCTTCAAAAATAACATGCATATCTTCATCACTAGAGTTAGAGTTTACCTCATCAAGATCATCTATTGGCATGAAGCACATGTTTGCCACTTCTTTTTCTTTTTCTTCCTCGGAAGATTCTTCACTCTCACTCCAAGTGGTCATCATTGCCTTCTTCATTCTTCTTTTGGCTTCAATTTTGTAGAGAGGACAATCATATTTAATGTGTCCCGAATTTTTGCATTTGAAGCATATCAAATCACTTTTCTCTTCCCATTTTTCCTTGTCACCATGTGATGAGGATTCCCTTCTTGAGGGATTTCTTCTAGAGGTAAACTTTTTCCCTCTAAACCTTTCACCTCTCATGTACTTGTTTAGCTTTCTTGTGATGAGAGCTAAATCATCATCTTCTTTACTTGATTTTTCTTCTTCAACATCTTCTTCTTCCTTGGTTGTAGCTTTGAGAGCTATGTTTTTCTTCTTTTTGTCTTCACTCTCTTATAGTTGCTTTGTCAAACTAATTTCATAAGTCATCAATGACCCTAAGAGTTCTTCCATAGGTAGTTTGGTCAAGTCTTTAGCTTCTTGAATAGCGGTGACCTTTGTATGCCACTTTGAGGGAAGAGACCTCAATATCTTCATCACCTTTTCCGATTCATTTATGACCCTTCCCAATGCTTCAAGGCCATTGACAATTTCAGTGAACCTAGTGATCATCTCAACAATAGTTTCAGTTTCTTTCATTGAAAACAATTCATAGTTATGGACAAGTATATTAATTTTTTACTCTTTCACTTGATTTGTTCCTTCATGAGTTATTTCAAGCAATCTCCAAATTTCCTTAGCAGATTTACATTGGCATATTCTATTATATTCATTCCTATCCATAACACATTGCAAAGTAAAAACGACTTTAGCATTTAATTGAAAATTTCTTCTATCAAGCTCATTCCATTCTTTCTTGGGTTTTGGAACCAAAACTCCATCAACTAATTTAGTGGGACAAGTTGGGTCATCTTCAATGACATCCCATACATCTAAATCAGTTGATTGTAAGAACCAAGTCATTCTAGCTTTCCAATAGGGATAGTCGGTTCCCGTAAAGAATGGAGCTCTATGTTTTGAAAAAATTTCAGTTTGAGATGAGCTTGATAGAATAGCCATTTTCCTCTTAAACGATTAAGTCTTAAGCAAGAGGTCTAGCTCTGATACCAATTGATAAAACAAAGGCTATGAATAAATAAGGAAAATACCCAAAAAAAGGGGGGTGAATTGGGTTTTTCAAAATCTTTTTCCACACAATAATATATGCACAAAATAAATAAAGGAAAGAGATAAAGTTAGAGAATTCAAACTCAGATTTATAGTGGTTCGGAACTCCCTTGCCTACGTCCACTCTCCTCAATCTCCTAACCGAGTGAAGGTTCCACTAACTTGAAGCTTCAATCAAGCTTTCAATCGTCTTACACTTGGATTCCGGCTCTAATGGGCTCTTACACAATCTCTTCAAGATTTGAACCACTTGAAGGCTTTCACACTTAGTTTACACAAGGATGAAACTCTCAACCTAGCTTAAGGAAGGCTCAAGTACAAGAGAAAGCTAGGATGAATTGCAAGAGTGCACTAAAAATATGCAAGTGATGGTTTAATGCACTAAGAAAGAAGATGAGAGCTTTTTAGATCAAGAACAGGTAGGTAGGCTTTGAATGCAATTGTTCTCTTAGTCATAAATGAAGAGGAGCTTTCAATTTATAGGTTTCTAAGCTCGGGAGACAAAAACAGCAGAAAGTAGCCTCGACCGGACGAGCAAAGGGTCGACCGGATCACTAGCCGTTGGAGCATTTAATGCATGGCAGGTTACCGTTGCCTCGACCGGACAAGGGTGGGGCTCGACCGGGAAGAGAAAGCTACTGGGAGAGAGAGAAGGTTTTTGTGCTTCCCTTGACCGGACCTCGATCGGACAAGGGAAACCGGTCACCGGTTCCCCAACCGGTTGAGCCGGTTGGCCATAGCCTCGACCGGATGAGCCTTTTAGCCCTGAAAACCTATCCTTTTTTATTTCTTTCTTTTCCAATACTTAGGCAAGGTCTTTAGGTGAGTTAATATGCCAACTTTGAATCAATTTGCCTAAGGTATATTTGATATAACTCGGTTTTTAAAGAAAATAAAGTTTTAAAGAATAAACCGAGTTTTCTAAGATGCATGAAAAGGTATGAACATCCTAAGTGCACTCATGCTATCATCTTACATTCATTTCCTATGATCACAAGTCTTCCAAATGATCTCGATCCCGTATTCGTTTGGTCCTTGATGAATTTTTGAGATTATGCCTGAGATTCTTAACAATTTAAAACAATTAGTCACTTAACCATGGCTTGTTTTCATCAAAACCTGATTAGGAGAACCCTTGGGCTAACATAAAGATTAAATAATTTAAAATGCATAAGTTTCTAACTAATTTTAATTATATTTAATTTTCTTTAGAATATTTTATAAAATAACCAAACATGAGAAAATAATTTTCCTTACCATTTTTTTTCTTTTCTTTGTACTTTCCGGGAACCAAATATAAACTATATGTTTTCTTACTTCTTATATATATATATATATATATATATATATATATATATATTCTAAGCCAAGAACTCCTTACTCCATTAGGTGTTTCTAATTCTTCCTTCAATCTCTATTTTTCTAGTATAATTATTACAAACTTATCTTTATCTCATAACTTTTTTCTTTATAACCTAAAATATTTATATAGATATTCCTAATAATTTTTCTTATCTTATAAGGAAATTTAATACTACAATGATATATTAATATAAGAAATATTTTATATAATATTCTTTACAAAAAAAAATTATACTAATTAGGAATTTAAGACACTTCTCAACAATCTCCACCATAGATCAAATTCCATTGAGTCAATATCACATTTATCCATGATGCTTGTTTTTTGTATCACATCCTAATGAGAAAACAATCAACTCCACTTATATGTTATGTTCTCTATGATTCTTTCATAAATATTCATCCTAGGCTCTAATATTAATTTATCACGCGTGTTAACAGAAGTGTAAACATGTTAGTTCAAGAATACAAAGATAAAATAATACATAGAAAAATACAGAATGTTTTAACGTGATTCGATCAATTATACCTATATCCATGGATGAGAGATGATCATTCTACTATGTTGATTATAAATCTCTATTATAATTAAAATATTAAAGCCTAAATATGTGATAACTATGCCCAAGAAAAACCAAAAAAAGTTACCAAAGCTTCGTAGTATTCCGAGTTGTCATCCTTTAGGATCAACTCTAATGTGCTTATTTGTTTTTAGATTAAAAGAATTAATTATTTTCTAAAGTTAAAGAAATCTTGAATTAAATAAACAAGGATAAAATATAAATAAAGGTTTTCTAAAATATTTAATGAAATAAATGAAACAAAAGAAAGAATGTTTTGAAGAATTTCACAATTAGTGTCAATTATAAGAAAGAACATTATTAAATCTAAGGTTTAATATCAAAGTCAAACCATGACTAAATTGAATTTTAAGACCATCCAAAACTTATATTTTTCCTTTTTAATACAGAATCCTAAAACCAATGAGATTGAATATTAATTTAAAGTTTGAATTTTAAACCTTTCTTATTCTTTGTAGTTGTATTTTAAGACAAATAACGATAGAGAAAACCAGGATTAGAGAAAACTAGGATAACTAATTATCAAAAGTTACCAAGAATCACTAATATTAGGTAATAACGTACTGTATCATTCCTTAATATAACTCACAAGGATAAGACTAAATATTCATAATTATAATTCTTAAATCAATTAGATATGATAATTAATTTTGATTTTTTTATTCAATCAAAAACTCGCATCCATCTTTGTAAATTTAGCCCTTAGATTCATTAACAGTATAGTCAAATTATAGTAACTATTGATTAAAGTCTTTCCGAGAATCACTAGTATCTTGATAAAAATCCTCTATAATCTATCTAGGGTGATATAATATAGAGTATTTATTCTTATCAATTAAAACTTAAAAAATAAAATAAAATAATTTAATACATTACCATTTCTTACTACTCTTTTTTTAATTCTTCACCTTCATGCTAGCATTTTTAGATCAATCAAGTTAGCCAAAGATGGTGGAGGATTTCTCCTCACAACCTATGTTTGATTGTTAAGAAAATAAAATGTAAAGATGAAAAAAAAAAAAAAAGAATACTTAAAACTTAATTAAAGACTTTTAAGAGTGGAGAACAATCTCATTTTTTACATTTTTTCTCTTTCCTTCTAAAACCTAGAACTAAAACAATTTATATAATAAATTCAATAACCTAATAAGTGACATACTTTCATTGGCCACTTATTACAAAGAAAAGTCATAAACAACCTAAAAAAACTCCAAATATTATGAGTTCTAAATGAGTAAAATACATTTTAAATGGGGGTATTTGGAATTGTTTCAGCATATTTCAGAGCCCAAAACTCATCACCAATGGCTAAGTTTAAAATTGAAGCGACTTTCAAATCAATTTCAAACTCATAAGTGGGAAAAATAAACTCAATTTGAAATCCAACATGTGAGTTCAAAATTCTTCTTGAATTTTGAACTCACCCACTACCGGTTCACTTCTAAGAATTAAACTCTATTTTGGCTAGTGAAAGAAGTTTTTTTTTTAGTGTAGTAATGTAACGACTCGCTCCCAACCGTGTAAATACGGTCCGCTTTGGATCCAAAGGGGCCCTCACACGGCTTTAAAACGAGTCTATAGGGTTAAGAGGAGTTCATACTTATATAGCACCAGGAACTTTTCCTCCTATCCGATGTGGGATGTCACTAACACCCTCCCCCATGCAAACACAATGTCCTCGTTGTATCCCACGAGATTGCGGGGCCAAACAGCGAACACCCCTACGGGGCCAAACAAACCCTCACACTTAAGTCAAAACTTGACTCTGATACCATTTATAACGACTCGCTCCTAACCGTGTAAAATATTGTCTGCTTTGGACCCAAAAGGGCCCTCATAGCTTAAAAATGTGTTTTAAAGCCATGAGGGTCCTTTTAGGTCCAAAACGGACAATATCTACATGGTTGAGAGTGGGTCGTTACAAATGGTATCAAAGCCGATCCCCGACCTTGGTGTGGGGTTTGTTTGGCCTCGTAAGGGTGTTTGTCTGTTTGACCCCACAATCCTATGAAACATAACGAGAACGTTGTGTATGTATGAGAGGGTATTTATGACATTCCACATAGGATAGAGGGAAAAATTTATGGTGTTATATAAGTATGGACTCCTCTTAACCCTGTAGATGTGTTTTAAATCCATGAGGGCCCTTTTGGGTTCAAAGCAAACAATATCTACACAGTTGGGAGCAGATCATTACAAGTAAAATTTTTACACTATAAATATTATTGTTTAAAAATTATGACTTTAGCTTCAACTACAACTTACAACTAAAGCAAAAAAGAAGAATTTATCCCAAATTGGCTCTTTAGTTGCTTTTATAAAAAATTTAAATAATTTGTAAAACTAATTATAGCAACATACTTTCTCCTATGCAGATATTATCTACTTTGAATCTAATAGGTCCTTACGGCTTTTAAAACCATCTATGTGGTTAAGATGAGTTCATTATACTTATAATATTAGGAACTTCTTCCCTTGTCCAATGTGGTACAATATCCTTCAAATCCTTAATGCATCCTAAGGAATCATAGGGATAAATAAACATAATCTTATATCAAGGTTGATGATTGGCTTTAAAATAGTTTATAATAATTTTCTATTTTTAAAGTGGATATTATCCACTTTGAACCCTACTAGAACACATTTATTTGGTTAAGATGACCTCACTATATAAATAATGTTAAACAATTATTTTCCTATCCTATATTATTGTACATTGTATGTCCAATGTATATTATAAAAGCAATCAATGAAAAAGTTTATACAAGCAAAAATTAAATAAGAAATATTTAAATATGTTATAGAATAATTGAATTTAGAATCTCTATGGTCTTAATTTATTTTGTGGGAGTGGACTCATTCAAACCCGTTAAATATGAAGTCCAATAATATGAACTACAAGGGTTGTGGGGCTTTTGAAGTTGGCCTAACTTCGTTGTCAATCTAGCTCAATCCAATCTTTTTGAGCCCCCTAATAAATGAACTTATGCAAGGATAAGTACAATTAATGAAATTTAATGACGTTATGTATATCATTCAATAAGAAAATGTTGTATTTTTTTTTATTTACTTCAAAAGTTCTTTTTTTTTTTAACAAATTATTAGTATAAGGTTGAAGCAATATTTTGAAAAATTAAAAATATTTATCCTCATCTATTTACTTTATGAAAATGATCAACCTTTGCATATAAATATATGAAAAGTTTGCTTTTTATGTTAGTCAGTGAAAGAAAAGTTGAAGTTTTACCATTTGATTGATAATGATTATATTAAAAGATACATCAATGAAGGTACATATAATGTGTAATTAGATAATTTTTCAAATACAATAAATTACCTTTTAATGAAAAAATATATCGTACTTAGCACTTCTAATAGTTTTGTTTATAAAACTTGTAAAACATTTCATTTGTGCATTCAAATTTTTGTTGTTGAAGTTGGGTTTGGATGCCTAAGTGGTGCTGACTCGACCCAATCCAACAAAATGAGAGATAAGAGAGGGAAAAAATATATCTCTCACTCTTACTCTCTCTCTCTCTCTTGACAAAAGATGAAAAAACATTGTAAAAAAGTTAACTTCTAAATTTCATCTAATTTTTCTTCTCTATGAAAATAATGTTAAATGCATTTATGATATTAAACATAGTGGTTCTCAAATTTTGTAATTTTATTTACGACTTAAGATAGAGAATTCATCGGTGAAAAAACTAATCTAATTCTCAAAACCCTTTTTTTTAACACTTGTTAATATTGACAACATAATCTCTAAATAAGGTTTTAATGCAAATAAAAGCTTTATGAAGAATAACATGACAATCCAAACATGTTTAAAAGTAAACCCCTTGAACTACAAAAAACTAAAACCAATTATGCAATTATGTTAACCCTAGATAGTATGATATATAAACTATATCTTTTATAGTTAACCACAAAATGGAGGGAAAAGGAGGAAGGGCATTGCAGCAGAGAAGATCACTAGAAGAATGATTTTGAATCCCAACAAGAAGACCTAGGAAAACGCGTTTCCACCTACCAATTCGATGGTAACCTAAAGCTTTTGTGAATGTGGAGTTTCTCTTCCTGTTGTTGCATGTGGGTGTCACCCATCACTTTTAACATTCACAAAGAAAGTGACCACATGAGGGATGATAATGTAGAAATGCTATTGAGGACCCAATGGTGGTTCCTTCAGTTTTGTGATCACACGATTTTAAAACCATAGAACTTGTTAAGGACTCGTTTCGCCTGAGAGATTATTTCTCAATTTGACAAATAGGTATTATCTCACTCTTAAAATATTAGCATGATCATGTTGGTATAAAACACCATGAGTGATGAAAGAGATTTGAAAATTAAGGTGGTGTTTATTTTTTTAATTAACTTTAAATAGATATTAAGTATTAGGTTATTTGTTTTTGTAATATTTGATTCTATTAAGCATTAAAAAGTAAAGAAAAATTAATATATTGTTTTTTCCATTTAGAAAAGTCAAATACTTTGGTTTTTTTTATTCAATAAAAAGTTTATAATAAGTATGAAAAAATAGAAAAACAAATAACTTAAAGTAAGTTAAAAAAACAAATACCCTCTAAGTCTTCTCTCTCTTATAAAATTAACATCTTCACATAGAAAAAGGAAAATTCAGGGCCTATTTGGAAACCATCCGATAAAAATAGTTTTATTCTTTTCAAAACAACAAATAGTTTTCTAATTTAGAAAAAATATTTGGTAAAGTTTTGATAGAAAACATTTTTTTTTGTTTTTTGAGAATTTATTAGCTATTTTTTGGAATAAATTTTGAATATTTTAAGTTGGTTTTTTTGTTTTTTTTGTATAATTTTTCAAATAATTTTGAAAACTTTTGCATTATATATAAGTGCATACTACTTTAGGAATGAATTCCTATTTAACATACAAGAAATAAAAGATAAACAAAGGACACATGCACAGGATAACACTGGTTCACTTTGAATGTGAGAGTTATGTTTATTTTACTATTACAAATTTTTTCTATATTAAAAAAAAAAAATATACAAGATGGTCTCACATCTTACAAAAATTGCCTTTCATCTATTTTCCCTCTCTCCAAATCTACCACTATAACAATATTTTATATAACACAAAAATTAGGATAAACAAATACGTGTATACTTAAAATATCCCTTAAAAATTCACGATCACAATCTGAAGAAAAATGTATAATATAATTAAAAAACTTTTCACAACTCAATAGCACCTTTATGGAAAACAAGCCAAAAAATAAAAACTATTTTTTTTATATTTGAATGCCCAAATAAAATTTTGTCCTAAAATATAATTAAGAAGTAATTTTAAGAAAAAAATATTTTCTATTTTAGAAAGAATCCCTAAATAGAACCCTTCATTTTCAAGTGAAATTGATATGCACTTTCCTCATAATGAATTAAATTGAAGTTTTGTTTTCATAAATCCTTATCCAAGTGGAAATCATTATTCATTACATAAATATTCTCGCAAGTGGATAATGGGAGAGCAAGACATGGCATATGGTTGCCTTCCATGTCTAATGTGACTCAAGATATTAAGGTTTCTTAATCATTATCAAATATAAGTTCAACTTATTAGGGTTTGCTCATCTTTAGTGAAACATTACAAAGTTCTCTTATTAAAGAGATTATTACATAATAATATATGTTGATGATTATGGCCTTTTTTTTGGTAAGTTGGTAACATTCATATCAAGCCATAACATAAATATTTTTTCCATTTATTCTCCTGGTAGTTAACACGAAATCATTGATAAGGTAGGATACCATAAACATTGATGGAGAGATTAGAAAACAAAAGGCAAACCATGTGATTGGCTATGTAAAATGTGGTAGTATGCTCCCCACCACCATGAAAGTGTGCACATCCATGTTAATTGGTCGGTTAGGGTAGGGATTTTTCTTGGACACGATCAACACTTTTTTTGTTTGTAGTAGGGCCGATTAAGGTGGTAATTAGATGGATAAGATATCTATATGGTTAAAGCATACCATAATGCCTAAATGTTGACATCTTAACTACTAGTTCTTGAATCATAGAACTAAAGATTCTACTTGATTTTAATTGATTTTGACACATTTGATTGGTAAATCTTTGCTATTTTACTAATAGAAATTCTTTAGCTAAGGTAGGTTATCATATTAGTATATATATTCTTAAATGAATCTTGGACCAACTTATTTAAAAATCAATTTGCATTTAAAGAAAAAAAATCAAAACTTTTATATGTTCAACACCACACTCAAAACAGATAAATTTTCAAAACCTCAAGCTCATGACTTTAACAGAAAGCTCAAAATGTTTATGAAATTTGGTACCACACTCATATAAAACTTATTTTCAAAGTTTTTATTTGCATAAAATAACATTTTTTTTTTTATCATGTTAAGTTCTCAAAATATTTAATTTTGAATTATTATAATCAAAGTTATAAATTTTCAGATCCAGATTAGGTTGTATTTAAAATCTGGTCGTTCAATTCATTGGCAATTCGACCTAAGAACCAATAAAATAAAAACATATCCACAAGAGCTCAAACATAGTAAACACCTCCACCTAACTTCCTATTTTGCTCTTAATAGTAAAGGATCTATTCACAACATATAATGCACGCTTGGACCCATAATTTTGATTTTGACCAGAACCGTGGTGATACCAGATACAAGTTAACCAATGATGGAGTTTTACTAGTAAAGGAACGTCGGCAAAAAGTGACTTGGAAAAATGGAGTTGATGATGTGGTTTCAACACACTGTAGTTTGTTTTTTCTTTCTCTCTCTCCACTTTAGATGGCTTTCTCTCCAAACAAACAGGGTGCTAACGTAAAATGTAATAGTCATGAAAGTATGAAAATTTATTCATTGGAGACCAACATTGAAAATTTTAAAATAAAAAATATGGGATCGAAAGGTTAAGTTGTGTTTGGGAATTGGTTTCGAAAATTGTTTTACAAAACAGTTTTTAAAACTATTTCTTGATGTTTTGTAAAAAAAAAAAAAAAAAAATCTGATTGAATTATTAAAATGTTTTGAACTTTTTTTTTTTAAATATGTTTTAAAATTTTTTTTTTTATGCAGTGTTTTAGTTTTACTCATTCTTCACATTTGTATAATTATTCTTTAAAAAAAAATTTAGAAAACAATTGAAAACAACTAAACAATGTTCTCCTAAAACACTGGTTTTTTTATTTTTATTTTTTAAAATAGAAAATCATTTTTATTTCGTGCTTATTAAACTTATTTTCCTATTTTTTATTTTTTATTTTGGAGAACAAAACATTGTTTACAAAAATAATTACTAAACAGAGTCTTAGTTTTTGAAAGATAATTTTGTGTAACAAGGTTAAATTAATTGAGCAAAACAACCAAGAAAGGGTTGAATTGAGTTTTCAAACTTTTTATGAAAAAAAAATTTTGATTAAACAAGTAATAGTTCAATGAATATAAAGAAATACGGTAAGAGAGATGCAAATCTAGTTTTATAGTAGTTCAACAATCCCTCCTACGCTTACTTCTCCTCAACCTTCTTCCAAGTGAGGGTTCCATTGCATCAAAACTTTAAACCGAGCCTTCAAACTTACACTTAGATTTAATGTCTCTAATGGACATGTACAAAACTCCTTCAAGTTAAACACCAACTTAAAGTTCCACATTCAATCCTATCTTGATATCAGAGTTCAAGAACACTCAACCTAGCATAATAAATGTTTGAGTACAAAGGAAGTTAGGATGAACACAATAACGCACTAAAAACGATTTGCAAGTGAGAGTTTAAAGCACCAAAGAGATAATAAGAGCTTTGAATAAGAGAAACAAGTAGTTAGAGAGTTAAATGCAAGTGTTTTCATGACAATAAATGAATAAGAGTCCTCTATTTATAGGTTTGCAACATAGACACCAAATAGTGCACTAACTAGCCTTTCCCAATTGAACTCTGGTCCAATCGGTTGACTAGTCATTGGTAAATTGATACTCAACAAGTGACTGGTTTAATCGGTTGACTAGTCATTGGAAAATTGATACTCAACAAGTGACTGTATAACGACCCGCTTCCAACTGTTTAGATATTGTCCGCTTTAGATCCAAAGGAGCTCTCACGACTTTAAAATGTGTCTACAAGATTAAGAGAAGTTTATACTTATATAGCGCCAAAAACTTCCCCCCCTATCTAATGTGGGATGTCACAAACACCCTCTCATGCAGACACAACATCCTCGTTGTGTCCCACTGGATTGCAGGGTCAAATAGACGAACACCCCTACCAGGCCAAGCAAATCCCCACACCAAGGTTAGAGATCGATTTTGATACAATTTGTAACTACCTGTTTCCAACCGTATAGATATTGTCCTCTTTGAACCCAAAGGGGTTCTCACGACTTTAAAAGTCATCTACATGGTTACGAGGAGTCCATACTTATATAGCACCAAGAACTTTCCCCCCTATCCGATGTAGGATGTCACAAACACCTCTCTATGCAGACACGACGTCCTCGTTGTGTCCCACTGGATTGCAGGGTCAAACAGACGAACACTCCTATGGGGCCAAATAAACCCTCACACTGAGGTCGGATCGGCTTTGATACCATTTGTAACGACCCACTCCCAACCGTGTAGATATTGTTCGCTTTGAATCCAAATGGGCCCTCACGGCTTTAAAACGGGTCTATAGGGTTAAGAGAAGTTCATACTTATATAGCGTCAGAAACTTTCCTCCCTATCCGATGTGGAATGTCATAGATTGTTTGTCATTTTTAGGGTTTAATCAATTCCCTGGTCCGGAAAAAGGGTACCCTCGATTGAGAAGGGTTTTCATTGATCAAAAACACAACCTTTTTGAAAAAAAGAAAATTTTTGCACCCTTTGACTAAACCTCGACTAAGAAAGGATCAGTAATTGGTTCAACCTATTCGCAACCAATTGAGCCAATTTTTTCCATTTTCGACCAATTGGACCTAAAAAAACTCAAATCTATATTTTTCATTCTAAAATCCTTATAACACTTAAGCAACATCTTTAAGTATCTTAGTAAGTGAATTTAGAGCATATTAGCCTAAAGTTTTTGAAGATATACCGTAGTTTGGAAAATATATGAACTTTAAAGCTTAGTTTTAGAAAATTTGAGTATAAAAAGTGATACAGGAACATGTAAAACATCCTAGGTGCACCCAAATATTCATCTTGAATAATACTTCAAACTTAACTTGATTTTAAATCATTGGTAAATTAACATCAAAACATGCTTATGAGAACCCAAGTTAACAAATTTGAGAGAAAGTATTAGGACTTTTATCTTTGACTAAAGAATGTCCTAAAAGTATGAAAATTCATGGATTATTTAATAAAATGAAAGAAAAAATGAAAGCACAAAAAAAAAATTAAAGCCAATAAATTATTTTTATATGTTGCTTCAAACTCATTTCACTTATTTTAATTATTTGATATAACTATCAATTTAAATTTTTCATTGGAGTGAAATGCTAGCAAAAGTTTGATTTAATGTTGATAATTTTTTTCCTAGGTAACGTATGATGGCCTTTTTTTTTGTGTTTTTGGAGGGTTTAGGAACTATGTTTAGAGAGTATTGAAAGAGGAACTAAGATTTTGTAATTTTTCATGACATTTCCTAATCAACTTTTCCGGATGACTAAAAGCAATTATTAGATAATAAAATGATTATCACTTTATTATTATTTTTAATCATGACCTAATTGTTTGCTTTTTTAGGAACATCATCTTTATTGTTAGAGTGCTTTACAGTAACAAGGACAGACTGTTCAATATTTACTTTTCATATTATTAAGAACTTCTATAAATATATTTTACTAAGTAATATTTTAAGTTTAGGTAATTAGTTTTCAAATTTTGGGAAATTTATTTTTTTGTAATTTCCACATGATATGAATTTGCGTGTAAAAACAAAAGACATTAACGAGAATGGTTCATTCTTTAAACCCTTTATACCTACTCCCTCAATTCTAATTACTTCTGAAAATGAAAATAAGATAAATCTCTTTAATTTTATAAAAATAAAAATAATAATAATAATACGAAATATCATAAAATAACCATCACAAGAAGGAAGTGGGACAACATTTTCACTTACAATTTATGAGCATCCTTGACCTAGAGTCTATGTCCCAACCATACAATTTATAATGGTGTGTCCCAAGAGATTGGATAATCAAATACAGGGCCCCCTTTTGAAATGCCATGAAATTCAACCATCTTATAACAAGTACAAAAGCTACAAAACTAAATACCAGGGTCCTACAAGGGCCCCCCCAAAATTGAAGGGCACTTGACCCTTAAAATTCAAAGAACATAACTTGATTGAAGAGGCATGTGGGTAGATGATCTCAGATATATTTGTTCAGGGTACAAGTGCAAGTGGGGGACTCTGACAAAGGAACGGCGAACAAGAGAATGAACATCCTCTGTCCTGGTCATCACTTGGTGCCCTAATTTTATTGCCCCCCTGGCCTCTGGTCTCTTCTCCATGTGAGTGTGCCCTTAATTGGATGGGTCATGAAGTGATTTTAAGAGGCTTTCCCAAGGCTTTGATATAAATGTTCTTTAAGATCAAGATAAGGCTATTGAATTGCACACTAGAAGCTATGCGTTGTACTTCAATTTCTTTATTTTATTTTATTTTTTATTTTATAAACTATTGCTTTGTTTTTTCGTTTTTTAAGAGGATTTGTCAAAAAACAAAAAAAAAACTAGTTTATGTAAGGCAATTACTTAAAATTATTAGCTTCCAAAAAAACCAAAATTAGATCATTCAAAGCTTTTGTTTGTGACGCCATGAAGTTGGAATTAGGGATTTTAATTTTTTCTGCATTATTAGATTATTGTCTACTTAACTAATAAGAGATTAAATGGCCCATAAGACAAACACTAATATTTTTTATATCACTTTCAATTATGAGGTTTTACTAATAATTTATGTATTGTATTTATTAAAAAAACAATTCAATATTTGATATGATATTGAAAAGTGGTTTTCAATCATATGCTGATTAAAATTCATAACAAATTAATAATTGTAGGACATAGGAAAAAAATAAAGTATTAATTCTGTGAGCATCAAACTTTTGTATGTTAATTATTGAAAATGCATAATAAAATCTTAAGTTATTAGACCAAGATATAAACAATAAATTGAAATGCAAAAACATGCTATTAAGTAGAAACAATAAGATTAAATATAAAACATTGAAATTAAGATATAAAATAATTAGATCCAAATGCATATAACATGAGATTATTGTTTTTTTTTATTTTATAAAAAGACATTACAAAAGGTAATATCTATAAATTCAATTGCAACATTGAACCACAATAGTCTTTAAATACAAATTTTGTAACATCTTTAAAAAAAATTTACCATAAGATAAATAGTTTTACATTACAAATACCATTTTTAGTTAATATGACGATAATTATAAATATTTTCAATATTTAAATTTAAGAATTCATTATTCTTTATTAATATTAGCACCTAATACATCATCTCTTGAAGTTTACTTTTCACAATAAATATTAAAGCATTGGTTATATATGTAGCCATTTTTATAAATTCATTAGAGTCTCTAATGATTGTTCCACTCGAGGGATTAGTACCAATTCGGTAATATAGTCAGAGCCAGGATAATATTGCCTTTAATTTTCGACGGTAACCCCACAATTTGAAAATTTGAAGGGCAGGGAACATAACTACTGGCTGAGACTGAGAGAGAGCGATGGTGGAGGGTACCCGGTGCCCCACAACAAGAGTGGCTCATATGGCAAAATTAACACGGCATGCATTCAAGAAGATGACATCACAAAACAAAGTGGGGTTAAAACGACGCCGTTTTAATGCCTCCGACATTACGTGGTCTCCCATCATTATTTCCTCTCTAACTGCTCAGCTGTCGGTGGATTCCCCACGTGGGCCCACCATCGATGATGCCATACCGGAAAAGGTAATTACGATGATGCCCCGGCGGCCATCACAAGTGGGCGGTTGTGAGTTGTTACTGCTTACTTGCTCTCGTCTTTTCCAAAAAGCGTAATTTTCACAATAATTTTATATTTTGATTTGTTAAATAAGTAGATTTAAAAATAAAAAATAATATTTCACAGCTAGTCACGTGTAAATATGAGTCAATGAGGATGAATTACCATGCATTTCCCACTTATTAAGTTAATAAAAAGAAAAACACTAAAAAAATGTAAATTTTTTTGCATTTTCTAGAAAATTAGATATCTTGAAAAACTAACCTTAAAAAATATCTTAGAAAATCGAAGATTCAAAAATCTTCAAATTACGAACTGTATGATAATTAAAATTTTAAAATTTTCTTTTGATTTCAAACATTTGTTTAGTAAATACGAAAACAATATAGTCCTATTAATCTGCGCGTGTTAGAGAATCCTTTTGCCAAAGGGGAATGTCACCTTTCCCTTTAAGAAGTTCACTTTTACACGGTTCAAATTTTAAAGAAACAATGCCTTTTTCGATTTCCACTAACCTCGAAGAAAATATTTAATTTATATAATAAAAGACAATTGACGAAGACTTTAAATAATACAAAGGTGGGTAAAAAGAATTTGTTTCTTTTAAATAAAAACAGAAAATGTTCTTTCAAGAAAAGTAGATTTATTCTAATCTAAAATGCATAGTGGAATGATGTTCTTTTCCTAACTGACTTCACTATATATGGCGGCTTCCTTCACAATGAAGCATCAAAGTCTTGCTTTTATGTAATCATCAAATATTAACCTCCGATATCATATTTTTGAATTAAAAATCTAACATAGATACTAAATTCCAGTGGGTTTATCTTTCATTTTTGGACCCACCAATCAAGGATTTTGTGCCTGCTATTCTAAGATTTATGGTCCTCACTCCTCACTTGCTTCTATAAATACCGTGTTATGGGTGTAGGTTAAAATTTTGAAATCTCTTGGAAATGATTTTAATATTCGATTATTTTACTGTGTGTGATAAAATATGAGAAGTGGTTGACTTGGTGAGGGGTTTGGCTTTGATGAATTACAAAACAATGGTCTTTTGAGTTAAATCCATGGTCAAACAATGTGGGCAGATTCGAAGGAACAAAAATCTATGTAACATGGACAAATAATTGTGTGGGGGTTATTACTTATTAGAAAAATGGGTGAAATTTCAAATGAGATTTGGGTCATTGGGTACGAAAAATATCATATTATTCTTTTTGTTTCAAAATCTCATATAGTTGTAGTAAAAGGGAGAGAGAAATGGTGGTTTTCAATTTTCTTTAAAAACTATAGTATTAAAAATTCCTAAATTTCAACCCCATTATGATTTATTGTTCTCTTCTTCCTTTGAACAAAATAAACCACGTTCCCGCTACCCATATAAAAATATTTCCCCTTTCTTTTAATAAAAGATGAAGTCCTTTCTCCACTCCCTTAAGCAATAAATACTGTTCTGCGATGACTTTGAAATCAACTCATTTTCTTTGGAATAACTAAGCCTTCACTATCCAATTAAATCCATTGACAGCTCAAAAAAAGGTTAATCATTTGGATGGTGAGTGTAGTGGCCAAATGGGTAGACTTTCTTGTCAATTTCCCTTTTATTTAATTTAACCATTGTTTCTCTGTGATTTTTTCCCCTTCTCCAAACGCTCAACCTTTGATGGCCTCATACAAAAATTTTGTTTCAATACAACATGGGCCTGTGCACAAATACTAAAAAGTTTTACAATTTTTTCAAGGAAAAATATTATTATAATTATTGTAGCTGAAATCTATCAAACATTTCTCCACAAAATTTAATTTAAATTATATGAGATTTAGGAATACAGGAATGTTTTAACCCATAAGATGGGAAAATTTTATTCCCATTTCAAGTCCTAATCATATCAAAATTAGAAATACAATTTACAATAAAACAAAATATAATCGAGAGGTATGAAACCCAAATCTTGAAGTGAAATCCCAAACTTATTCTAGTAGCAATGAGGTGAGACGAATCCTACAATCATTAAAAATTTAATTATCCCCTAGTAACCATGTAAGGTTATTGAAAAAAGATGATGGATAACCCAATAGGAAAGATCCTTAGAGAAAATTTTCATCCAAATCATGAAAATAATTGTAGGTTTGGGGATGGTAACATTATGAATTTTGATAAACAAGTTTGAAATTAGTCTCTAATGGGAAATTTTTGCATCATGACCGATGCAAGTTGAAAATTCAAGCAGCAAGTCTTTGGCTCTTTGTAAATGGAGTCATCTTTTGTGAGGATGAGTGAGTTATTGAACTGGGTCCCCTTCATGTTAAGGCATAAATGCATTTTTCCCCCTTTTTTTCTAAAGCCATGGAGAAAATGGAGTCATTATAAATACGCGTGTATGTTTTTTTATGGGAGTATCATATGTTTCTATTAAGATTCTCTCAATTTGAGTAGGATCTCTGACTTCATATGGATCTTATTGAAACTTGAAAGGGAAAATTTGAAAAAAAAAAAAAAAAGAGGTGAAGAGGAGGAAAAATAAAACTTAATAAAATCATTATTTATTTATTTATTTATTTTAATTTAAGAATTAAAATATTAAAAGAGGAATTGACATATTAAAATAGGCCTATATATATATCAAATATAAAATTTCTTATACTTGATATAGGAGTTTCTGCTTTTAAATATAACAAATAAGAAATGTCTCCCCACATCACCTAAATGTTTAGAGCATAAAACAAATTTTCACCTTAAAAGTATATATTTGACAAATTTTGAATGGAAAATCTTTTTTTTTTTTTTTAATTTGGTCTTAAAATGGATGAATTTTAAGAATAAATTTAAAGTGAATTTAGAAATTTCGTATATAATATTCTAAGAAACAAGGAGGATGGATTTTTCTTTTTTTGATATTTGACATGAGCGCATACCATTTTCACAATGAGTAAAAACGCGTAAGTGCATGTTACATTAACAAAGGACAAATCAAAATTTCTTATTTGAAATTTAAATAAAATTTTGTTTTTTTTTTTTTAAAATAGGTTAATTTTATTCCCTTCTCAGGTTTTACTTAATACCTGACTTTTATGAGTTTAAAATTTCATTAAATATTTTTTTTATTATTTTCTTTCATCTCTCTTCTCATTTAAGATAAAGGAAGTATACAATAAAATTTCATAACTACAGTGAAAAAATTTGAAGAGGAATAAATGAAATTAATCATTTTAAGAATTATTATCAAAATAGGTTTTAAAAAAATATTATTAAAAATGTTTTCAAATAGTTGCAAAAAGCTTGTTTAGTAGACATTTTAAAAAGGGTTTTTAACATTTATAGCATTTGAAAATAAGTCTTTAACCTTTCTTTAGCAGAAAATAACTCTTTGATAAAAAAATTCAATAGTAGAAATGTTAAATTACTTACTCAACATACCCTAAATTCCCATCCTTAAATTTAAACATGGAGCAGCAATATTAATTTGTATATTGTTAGATCATGCTTACAGAGGCGTTGGCAAGGAGTTTTGTGAGTGAAAACAGCTTACATCCAAAACTTTGAGCTCAAATTTTCCTAAAAAAAATTTCATTTTCAATCCAAACGTCTTGTGACCAAGAAAAAGAAGAACAGTGCAGCTGAGAGAGAGGAAGTGGTGGAAACTGGAAAGTAGAGGACAGCTCATTGTCCAGACTCCAGACACAGACTCCACACCAACCTCTATTACTCCTCTCCCCCACTCTCTCCTTCACATATAAAAAGCCATCATATTCTCTCATCAATTCCCTGTATCCCTCTCCACTTCTTCTCTGAAAAAATGGTTTATGGTAGACTCGGATCCAAAGCGGCGTCGTTTCAACAAGACAATGCGGCTGCCTCTGCTCTTCAGCAGCAGAGGCGGAGGCGGAGATTGTGTATTGTGGCAGTGTTGTCTGTCGTTTTGATTGTGGCTGCTGTGGCGTCAACGGTGGCTTTGGTGGTTCGCCGGGAGGGATCTGCGGCTGGATCGGATGGGAGGGTTCGTAGGAAGCCGACTCAGGCGATCTCCCATACTTGCAGCAGAACTCGGTTCCCCACTCTGTGTGTTGATTCTCTGCTTGACTTCCCTGGCTCGCTCACCGCGGGCGAGCGCGACCTGGTCCACATTTCGATGAACATGACCTTACAGCGGTTCGGGAAGGCGCTGTACGTGTCGTCGGAGATCGCGAATCTGCAGATGGACACGCGCGTGAGAGCGGCCTACGAGGACTGCCTCGAGCTTCTGGAGGAGTCGGTGGAGCAGCTCTCGCGGTCACTGACCTCCGTCGCGGGAGGCGGCGATGGTCAGGCCGTCGGAAGCACGCAGGACGTGCTGACGTGGCTGAGCGCTGCGATGACGAACCAGGACACGTGTACCGAGGGTTTCGACGACGTGAGTGGATTCGTGAAGGATCAGATGGTGGAGAAGCTCCGGGACCTGTCGGACCTGGTGAGCAACTGTCTCGCGATATTCGCCGCCAGCGGCGGCGATAACGATTTCGCGGGAGTGCCGATACAGAACCGGAGGAGGAGGCTCATGCAGGACTCCGATATTTCGGCGAATCAGGATAGTACCGGATTTCCGAAATGGCTGACTCGGAGGGAGAGATCCTTACTGCAAATGCCGGTTCCGGCAATACAGGCCGATATTATCGTTTCGCAAGATGGAAACGGCACTTACAAGACGATTACGGAGGCGATTAAGAAGGCGCCTGAGTACAGTAGTCGCCGGACGATTATTTACGTGAAGGCGGGAAGGTAAAAAATAAAAATAAAAATTATATATTTATTTTGATGCGGAAAGAAAACAGTATCCCTAGCTTCCTCGTGAATTTACAAATTGTTTTTTCTAGCCCTCCTTTTTTAGTGCGATTTTGACTTCAATCAGAGCATCATGCGATCAAAGAGGCTGTTCTGCTCGTGAAAAGTTGCCTTTTTTTTTTTCTTTTTTTTTTTTTGTAAATCTTTATAATTAATCTTAAAATGTAAAATTTTTAAAAAGTTGCCCTCCCCTACTTTTATTTTTAATAAAGAAAATTTTGGTAGAAGTTTTTTTCTTAGAAAAAAAAAGACACGCATTTAAAAGATTATGAAGTTATCAATGTTTGAAATAAAAATGTGCTACAACACCACTCATTTTATGACTATTTTTATTATATGCTTACATAAAAATAAAAATAAAAATAAAAGATTATTGAATTTAATGAAAGCAAATTTTGCTTTATTTAAAGATATTAATTTTAAAATCAAATTAATTCTCATTAAATGAAACAAAAATGATCGAAAATACATATTCTTCTTAAAAATAAATAATGGTTTGTATTTATTTATTTTCAATTTTTCAGGTACGAGGAGAATAATTTAAAGGTTGGGAGGAAGAAGACTAATTTGATGTTTATAGGTGACGGGAAGGGCAAAACTATAATTACCGGTGGGAAGAGCGTCTTCAACAATCTTACAACGTTCCACACCGCGTCCTTCGGTAAATACTAAATACCCTTTTCACGCTTTCCATTATTTTTTATTTTACAATTATCAGGGAAAAAAACGCACGTGACCTCTCACGGTAGTGCGGCAGTGCCTTTATCCATTTGCATGGCCATTTGATTGACGGAAATACCCTTGAATGAGCACCTTTCTTTTTTTTAGTGGCCTGCATTTGAGGCCAAGAAGAATCCGCCATGTTGGGAGCATTAGAATGATAGAGGATGCTCCAAAACCCATTTTCATGGCATTGTTGAGATTTTCACTTTAATGTAGGGGCAATGTAGTCACAAAATTAATTGAATGCATGGGTTGTGGATAGAATTTAAAGGACACGATGGAATCACATTATTGGAGGTGGGTCATGAGGATGGCACGGTGACTAGATTTCTCAGCCCATTGATCAACCAGCTCATTTTCAAAAACTGATTTGATAATCATATATTATATTTTTTTAAATTTGTTACTTCTATTTTGGTGATTTACAGCTGCTACAGGAGCTGGTTTCATTGCCAGAGACATGACCTTTGAGAATTGGGCTGGGCCAGGTAAGCACCAGGCCGTGGCACTCCGGGTCGGGGCCGACCATGGTGTTGTCTACCGGTGCAACATTATTGGCTACCAGGACACCCTATACGTGCACTCGCAACGTCAATTCTTCCGAGAATGTGACATATACGGAACCGTAGACTTCATCTTTGGCAATGCGGCCGTAGTTTTCCAAAACTGCAGCCTATATGCCCGAAAGCCCATGGCCCAACAAAAGAACACAATCACAGCCCAAAACCGAAAAGACCCTAACCAAAACACCGGAATCTCAATCCATGCATGCCGGATTCTCCCCGCTGGCGACCTTGCACCAGTCAAGGGGAGCTTCCCAACGTACCTTGGGCGGCCGTGGAAGTTGTACTCGAGAACCGTGTACATGCTTTCGTACATGGGCGATCACATCCACCCTAAGGGTTGGCTAGAGTGGAATACCACATTTGCCTTGGACACACTTTACTACGGCGAGTACATGAATTATGGGCCGGGCGGGGCCGTGGGCCAGCGCGTGAACTGGCCCGGGTACCGGGTCATAACGTCGGTGGTGGAGGCGACGAAATTCACCGTCGGACAGTTCATTTACGGTTCGTCTTGGCTGCCGTCGACTGGCGTGGCCTTCTTGGCCGGCCTATCGGTTTGAGTGATACAATGGTATAGCATCAATATAGTTTTACTGTTAGTATTTTTTAGCTGCAAGTCTAATAATTGTTCCACTCTTCTTTCTGCTAATTTAACATCTCTCTTTAGAAGTAGAGATGAATTGTATGTTTTGTAAAATCCGTTCTTTCTAAGTAAAGAAAAAGAATGTTATTTCTCTTAGAAGCAGAGATGAATTGTATGCTTTGTTAAACAATAATAGACTTTGTTGAGGAAAAAGAAAAAAGTGAAGTTGAATAGGATTTGCGTGTTGGTGTCGGTGTCGGTGTCGGTGGGTTTTGAAGACAATAAATATAAGAGCTACTGGATGCCGACCCATGATGCCATTTATTGAAGCCAGGCATGTGGGCTGTGTCTCTTAGAAATGAGAGTTTTGGGGGTTGTCGTCAGTGGTTGGATGGTTTTTGCCTATTCAAATCCCATTTATGCGCCCACCGAACACCGGCCCGCAACTTAGAGTCTTCTTCTTCCTTTTTTTTTTCCCTTATCAATTTTGAAATATTTTCCAGTATTTTTTTAAAAAAATTTTAACAATAATTGAAAAACTGGATAATATATCCTTACTTAGAATGAATTATTTAAGTTTCTAAAATAAAATTTTGTTTCTCAAAAGAATTGTAATCAACCTTTTTAAAAGTCTATAAGAAACTGTTTCTAAAAATATTACCAACCAAACCCTTTCTTTTTAGAAAACCCCTTTTTAATAATTATGGGATTTTCATCCTATCATAATTATTCCATTAAAAAAATTATAATTTAAACTTTGATTTCTAGTTGAATTAGAAACAAATTGGCATCAAGCGATTTTCTTTTCAAAAATCATTGCTAAAAACCTATTCATCTTCTTCAAAACAGAAGTAAAAACGTTTAGCAGAGAGGGATCCCGTGAAAACTTCTTTCGAGAACTAGGTTAAACCCAATCATTTCTCAGGAACAATGGCTAAGGGCCTGATACTACCATTTGGGGATCTAGAATCCTTTCAAAGAAGAAAGAGCCAATCAAGCTTTGGGGCATGCCTTATCTTCATAGGCATTATGTAACATATCACCAAAAAAAAAAAAGCACCAATACAAATTTTCTCTACAAAATCCATTTACTTCATCATGGACAAGCATGAGTGAAATAATTGAGAAAGCAAAGGCAAATTATACTTCTAATGAGAGAAAAAGATGTTGATATTGTTGCTCGACCTAATCCATTCCAACTGAGAAAAGAGGTAGTAGTAGTGTAGTTCCATGGTTTCATAATTAGGTGCTCCCTAGTCTTATCACACCAATAACAACCCACTCACTTTCTCAGTGTTTTTTTTTATCAAATTTCCCACTTAGAAAGTCAAAGTCAAATTCAAAACACAGTAATGATCTACAAGTGATAAACAAGGACCACCTCCATTTTGAAGTGCGCTACACACCCCTGAGATCAAAGGTTTCTTTTTTTGTTCTTTCTTTCTTTTCTTTTCTTTTGGCCTGAAATGAAAGTCACGAGATTTGATCATAGATTTACTATGAATACTGAAATTTGAATTGGATTCTCAAACTAAAAACACCATTAAGTATAAAAACAAATATTTATTATTGTTGTTAGGTACTAGACTGCAATTAGAATATCCAGGTTTTTCTGTCCAACCACTTTATATTTCCAGGTGGGTGAGAGATTTTTCTACATAAAAGCTCAAAGGTATGAACAAAATGAGAAAGGTGACAGAGACATGAAGGCCCCTGTTGCCCATCCTCATTATCCTAAGAAAGATGGAGCATCATCATTCATTATCCCTATTATACGTATGCATAGTAGGTAGTTTGGTGCCCATGTTTTCCTCGCCTTATGGAGACAGCTCATCAAGGCGGCAATCCATGATCATAGAGACAGCTTCAAGGAATGCAGCTTCGCTAGTTCCAGGAAGCACAGATTCTTGTGCTTCTTGGACTATCTGCTCCATTACGGATTCCTTCTTCAAGGTCTCCCTGCACATTATGCTTCCAATGATGAAAGGAGTCAGTCCTCTCTCAGCACCTTTCTTCAGAAGCATGGTAGAAATGCGAAGGGTGCGAGCACACTCAAGTGGCAAATTCCACCCATGAAACTTCAGAAGTTCAATATCTTTTTCTGCATCAAGTGATCTTATGTAGTCAATGGTATCTGGAGAGTATGGGATTTTTGCTTGAGGCCAGTAGAGCCAGTCGAATGTGCAATCCTCAAACTACAGTTAGGAGAGTGAATATGAGAGCTTATACCAGACATGTATACTGAATAAGCCCAAATTCTAGTTTACTGCCTTACAATAATAAAAGCATGTTGTGAGAGAAATTTTGGTAAAATAAAGCTCTGGGAATCAATCCCAATCCTGTTCATAAGCAAAAATACGAAAAGAATTCTGATTCCCTGAAAGGGTGTTTTATGTTGAAATAATACTAAAATGGAAAAAGCAGGCTGGAATGAAAAGCCATCTATGAGTTAAAACACTCGAATTGGAAAAGTTTTCCATCACAGAAATCTTAGTAAAACAAAAGTCTGATAAACTGGTTGAAGAATTCCAGTTCCCTAAAACAGGATCAAATGGATCTGCAGCAACTGGCAGCAACTGTTAATTGTAGTGTCAAAACCATCAAAATTTTTAAGGACTAATATATGCACACAAAGCTAAGTGTACTGTATGATAGAATGACAAGAGATATCATTTTAGCATGGAAGTAAAATATATGTTT
Organism: Vitis vinifera; assembly: GCF_030704535.1. Classification (NCBI taxonomy): domain Eukaryota; kingdom Viridiplantae; phylum Streptophyta; class Magnoliopsida; order Vitales; family Vitaceae; genus Vitis; species Vitis vinifera. The sequence goes on along the minus strand of NC_081820.1, from coordinate 27,514,350 downwards.
AACCTTGAGTAACATCTTGATTTTTTTTTAAACCTAAAAGAAATTGAGATAAAGAAAAAAGTTTAAACTGAAAGAATAGAATTAGGAGACACATAAGAACCTGTACATTCATATGTAAAATTTCACGTGTAGCTAAAAATTATGAAACTTTTTTTTTTTTTTTTTTTTGACGGGGAAAAATTATGAGCCTATTTATTACTGATAAGGCATAGAGTAACCAACATGCCCATTTATTCTCCCATTTACGCCCCCTTTCGAACAGCTTAACTGGCAGCCATCGCCACTCAGCAACACAGGCCCAGGTTCAGTTCTCCATTCTCACCCAATACACATTTCTTAGAGGAGTGTATCCAGGGTTTTCCATGTTCTTACTAAGGTGGGCTAGTGGGTTTCTTAGTCACAGAAAAAATGCATGAACATCATATATCACAAACAATAGATATTTGCAGTCCACCAAATGCATGCATTAGTATCTAATAGCAAGTATGAAGCATCAAGAAGAGAAATCTAAGAAGAATAATAACACAGTACACAAAATATACTCTGGACATTAAGAGAAGAATGGTCAACTACTCACATTCTCAGGCAAACAGTATCCATGATCAATTGGAATAAGCACAAGCTGACCTTCACCCTCTTTGCTAACCAAAATGTTCCCAGCATGTCTATCTGCATTCGCCAACCTTATATCCAACACGGTGATCTTGTGCACCTCATCCACTGGAAATGCACGAGGGCCCATGTCCTCACAGCTTCCTTGGTTCTTCATGAACATCTGCAATGAACCAATCTTGATATTCTTAGGTGAATATTCATACCCTTCTGGATGGTTGAATCCCCCATGCAAGCACTTGACCATGACTGTAGGTGGAACCCCAGCAAAGCCCTTCTTGTTACAAAATGAGTGAGGTCCACTTCTTGGGTGATCCAAAATGTATGCAGCAACCTCTCTCAATGCCCCTTCTCCTACTCGTGTGCCCTTCTTCAGTCCCTCACCATCCATTGACAAGGGTAGCCCATGTGGATTATTCACAGCCATAGGCTCCTCATCAATTGGCTTAAATACAGAAATATGCTTCAGACCAGATGAGTCTTGCATAAAATAAACTCCTCCTGATCCTTCTGAAGACCTAATTGGTTGATTGCCTCTGTTTAACCCATCGATCGTAGAGGTAATTAGCTCTTTAACCACTGATGACAGTTCAATGTTGGGATTAACAATCAAGGGTTCCAGGAGGACATCACTTAGCAATGACTTCCTATCTACAACCTCTGGTTCCTTAGATTGTGTCCTCCACTGGTATTCTTCTTTATCAACTACATCATCCCTCTTATCACTCAAATCAGATGCCACAATGGACACTTTGAAATCTTTCTTAATGGGTTTAGTCCTTACTTTTGCAGACCTACAGATCAGCAAATGAATCACAACATCATTCTTTTTACAGATATCATGTATGAGTCTCTGATCTTCAAGCTCCTCACCATCACAGGTCAGCTCCTGATCCTTGAGATCAAAAAAACCTTTTCCCGTCTTAGCAATCTGCTGCTTCACATACCCCACATTCCTACTCCTCTCAACTTGAAACTCAAGCTCCTTTCCACACACGGATCTAACGGTAATAGCTTGGAGATCAGAAAGCCTCAGCACCAAATGAAGTACATTCCCATCAGTGACTCCATAGTCCTGGACACGAGAATTGTTCCGAGCCAATTCTCTCCCTTCAAAAACCAGTTTCTGCATTTTCACAAAAGACCCTTTGAAGGTCTGGATTTTCCGCTTCACAGAAGCGATTGAATCTGACTCTAAAACATGCATGGGAATCACAGACCCACCAACAGTTAAGTATATCAAGATTGAATTGCTCAGGCATGGACCACATCGGTCGGTAAAATAACATGGAAAATTTGGAGAGTCTTCACAGACTGGACTAACAGAGACACTGGCAATGGACATTTTTGCAATTTGTGTCCAAATCAGTGTGCCCTATGTTAAGTGAAATCTTAAAACCCTAGCACCAATTGTTCAAGCCTTAAAACACAACATCAACTAACACCCAAAGTACAATTCTTCACAATGTAAACCCAGACTTCAAAGTTTTCAGGATTTTCCCCTACAAAATCTAACAACAAATGAAAACCCTAAACAGACATAGGAAATCCTCAGAAAATTTTGGCTTTTCATGCCTGTGAAATCTTCAGAAAAGGAAATAAATCCTCAGAAGAATTACGGATTTGACTCCACCTTCGATTTCTGGATAATGTGGAAGCTTTTACCGCAGATTGGAACTGAAACCCCTGTAATTGCAGATTGATCGGTTGATGAGAAAACAGAAGAAACAAACAAGAAACAAATTCTCAAAATCCTCTTTGGCAGCCGAGGAAAAAGAGGAGTCAAATACTCTCTCCCTGAGCAATCAAATCCTTGCCCTTTCATTCATTTTTTCCCCCATTTTCCCACCTCCCAAACAGATAATAAATCAAAAAGGTCAAATCTTTAGCACAAAACAGATCACCCCAAAGGCAAAATCTTATCACATTCTTACCTACAAAATTCAGCTGCCGAGAGTTTCAACTCCAAGAAAATATGAACTAGAGTCGTTCAGATGAGGCTAAATGTGAAATTTAGCATCATTTTCTCGGATCAGGGCTCTGAATTTTCTTACACGTTTGGAAAAATCCGAAATAGTCTGGCGACTTTTTCGCGAGAAAAATGAGTGGGAAAATGAGTATCGGCTTCATGTGTATTATATAGGATTGGACTGGACGACTTTTAACACCGTTAGTCTTTGTAGACGGACGTTTCCTTTTTTGATGGATTGTTTTGGCCTTTTGGCAAATAAAATTAATGCTTTTCTTACGCGGATATTTTAACTCCTAAAACGCATTTTTTAGGGATTATATTACCCAATAAATTTTCAATTTTGAGATAGTTTTCAAAAATCAATTTATATAATTTTAAATAATAACTCAAATTCATATATATTCCAAAAAAGAAAAAGAAAAACCATGTCCTATATTTGTAAATAACTTTGGATCATAATGGATGATGAATCAGATCTCATATACTCCTTAAATACTCTTTAAAAAAGATTATATAAGAGTAGATAGAAGATTGATCATTTTGAATGATGTGGCATTAAATGTAATAATCAATTGGATGTAACTTAACACAAACAAATGTATAAGTTAACGGCTGTTAACTCACACCGTATGGAAGCTGCCTTCAAGACGTGCCCTGCGTTTGTCTTGAGGGAAAAGTTACACTCCCACGTCAAATCCACCAATGCTTTCTTGCCACGCCATAATGTCCACACATTAATATGATGTGTAAATAATTTATGGAAATAGGAGAGATGATTAATCTCTTTTATCCTTTAAAACGTAAAATAAATTAAATCACAAAACTCTAAGCTGACCTTTGATTTTTGAAAAATACGGAGAAAAAAATATTTCTTTTTTTTGTATATAAAAAAGTAAATTAATAAAATATCTTTACGCTTTACTTTTTTTTTTTCTTTTAAAAGATCAAATAATTTTAAAATATATAAATTTTTTATTTATTGTAAAAAAAAAACCCAATTTTTTAATAGTTTTTTTCCTTAATATCTGTATTTTCCAAAAACCAAAGAGAAAAGCAAAGGTGGCTGATTCCAGTAATGCATATTCAATCCTTATTGAGCAAGACCCTAGGGCAAAGTTGATGGAATTGCACCAATTCAGGGTTCATAATCTAGGGTACAGATCCCTTAAACCTCTCATTAGCATCAAAATTGTGGGCAAATTCAAGTTTCAAAAGGCACTTCTTGGATCAATAATTTGTATAACTTTAATACATGAATTTAATATTAATCTGTTTTGAATTAGGAAAAAAGAAACCTAAAAAATCTCAAAAGAAGTGAACATCGGGTTAAAAAAACAAATTAAACATTAATAATAATGCATTCCCCATAAGTTTCTAGGGCATTGTTACAAACTTACAATGCATGTCAGAGCCTTCCAATGAATTTAACAATAACTCCAAAGTAAGAATGTTTTGGTTCATCATCATAATTAAGTTACTTTTTATGCATTTTTACTTCAATGGATTGATATTAATTAATGTGAAATAAGATTTTGGAATTAAAAATTATTTTTTGGTAAAAGAAAATAAAACTAAACAAATAAATTATATATATGATTACAAAAATATAACTCCTCAAGACTCTCAAAATGTCAAAATGATTTAAACTAACAAATTCGGTAAGAGACTTTTATCAAACTAATCTACATGACTACATCATCCATTCGTTTCTTGTATATAATTACAAGCATAACTCTAAAAATCTTTCAAATTCAGGGTAGAAGCATACTTGCAAATGAGATTATTACTTATTAGGGTTTGCACTCAAATCTAGCAATGAGTACTGTTTTAGTGTTTTCTGTTACAATGCTAAACGACATCCCATCTTCAGACCAAGAAAATTGACACTTGAACCTTCTTGGATATGGGCAATGATACAAAATGCATACCATAGTGGAAAAACATGGTTGCGTTGACAAGGTTACAATAAAACCTAGACATATTCGACTATTCAATGAAAAGATCCGCCTTGGTCATAATATCTCTTATGTTGGAATTTTTATGTGTGGACTTACATAATCAATTTGATAATATCATAAATCAATATTAATTTATTTTTTGCATTGTGGTCCATAATGGGACTGGACACATATTGCTGCTTGATTTTTTATGGGTTCACCCTAATTCTTTTGACTGACCCATCAAATCAAGTCGTCCAACTAAAGTGTGTAATGTGTAATATATATATATATATATATATATATATATATGTGTGTGTACCTCACTTTGGACTGAATTTTGGGAGATAAGGGAAGAGCTCATTGATCCCTCATTCTGGGACCATCACGCACCTGGAAAGCAGATTATTAGATATCAAAGGGAGAAGAAATGGCTTCCCAAAGCATGAACCAAGGTAACGAATTGAATTTTTGCTATTAAATGCATGCTTAAATGTTAACATGTGATCCTATGCAATTTAAATTCTCTTCATCTTATCCCTAGGAGGTCGGTTTCTTTTTTTTTGGATGACAAAGAGACTATTCCGTCAAAAGTGCTCAAATCCTCCTGTTTTTAATCAAATTTGAAAAACACTTGAAAAATCACTCATAATCTTTATTTTTGAACTACTAATTTTCCTAAAAATACTTGGAGAGAAAAACACTTTTACTAAAAGTGTTCTCATAAATTTTTTATTAAAAGCTCTTTCACATTCCTTGGGTTCAACAGACTCCTCAAGTGTTGTTTCTATCTATTATAATAAACAATCAAGTCATTAACGAACTCCATGAAAAACCAAAAACCAAGATATATAACCCGTGTGAAATTATATAAGATCTATGTGCGCTAGCATCGATGATACCATACAAGAAATATCAAGAAATTATTCCATCCAACGAACTCGTTTAGCATTTTACATTGGTTTTTGATACATTTATCACCAGCTCCAGGGGCCGCAATAATACATCTAAGAAATTATTCCAACAGAAGATATTTTGAGCAAATGCCAATCAGGTAATAAGGGAGATCCTCCCATTTCTTGCATATAAGATTTAACTGAAAAGTTCGATTCTCACCTGGAAAAAAGATGAACCCTCCAAATGAGTGTTATGAACAAACTGCGATAAGTTTTACTACAAATTCCTCTCAATGAAGTCCCAGATCCTCTCTTCCATGTAGATGCGGTCCCGAAACCTGCGAGGCATGTGGCGTTCATCCGGGAAAATCAAGAGTTCGTAGGGCTTTCCGGCCGAGACAAGGGCATTCACCAACCTTGCAGTGTGCCTGAAATGCACATTCTCGTCTATCATGCCATGTACAATCAACAAGCTACCTTTGATCTTGTGTACATGATGCATAACTGAGCTGTACTCGTAGCCTGCAGGGTTCTCTGAAGGCAAGCCCATGTACTTCTCGGTGTAGAATGTGTCGTAGCCATCCCACGATGTGACGGGGGCACCAGAAACAGCACAGCGGAAGATGTCAGGGAACCTGGCCAAAGTCATGGCTGAGAGATACCCACCATAGCTCCATCCGTACAGCCCGATATGACCAACTTTTGCCAGGCCTTTTTTGATAAGCCATTCAGCTCCAGTGAGCTGGTCCTCAGCATCAATCCGGCCAGCATTGTATTTCAGGCAACTTTCGAACTTTAGTCCACGGCGGGCGGTTCCTCTGTTATCTAACTGCAAGGTAAAGCATTCAGGCCAGTCAATACCATTTTGGAAAGTATGATACATATAAGAATGATGGTCTGAGGCATTAGTAAGATAATGCTGACCTTCCACACTAGGATGCCTCTGCTACGTAAATACTGGGCTCTCATGTCAACTGTATTCATCCAAGAATCACAAACAAGCTGCACGCTTGGGCCGCCATAGACACTGATCAAGGTTTTGTATGGTGGAGGTCCAAATCTTGTTTCATCAGGTTTATACAGAGCTCCAAACAGTGTAGTTCCATCATTTGCCTGAATTTGGACTATCTCTGGAGGCTCAAGTTGAAGCCGTTTGAATCTGGGAACGGTGAATGGTTGCTCGTACAGGGGCATAACCAAGCTTCCATCACTCAAGGAGCAAAGTAAAACCCTAGGGGGAAAATCCAGGGAGTCATGAATGTCGACAAAGCTCTGCATCTGGTGATCAAGCACAACCATGTGTTTCCCCTTGCCGTGAGTCAACCTCAGAGGGGCCTGCAAGGGTTCATTGCCATCCAGGAATAGTTTAGCACTGTAAAGGTTGGATTCCAAAGGCCCATCTAGGGTTCCGGTAAAATATACTAGTCCTGCAGCCTCATTTACACCGGCAATTTGCTCAACCATCCAATCACCTTCGGTTATGGGTCCTAGACAAGTCCCATTTGCATCATGCAGATATAGATGCCTAAATCCTGTCTTTTCACTGGCCCAGATAAATCCCCCAGAAAATCTGTTGACTCCTACGTCAAGAGGGGTAAAACAATCGTGCAAAGTGACCCATGTATCTTGTTCTTCTACCAATATAACTTTCCTTTGACCTGTATTGATATCGAACTTGAGGATCTTTAGTTTGGAATGAGACCTGTTCAAAACCTGTGCAGTGAGTATGTTTCCATGCATCCAATTTACTCTGGCCAAATACTCCTCCTCATTGTTTCCATCATGCATTTCTCCACAGAGAAGATCCATCCAAGTAGCAGGGCCTCCTGCAGCAGATACTACCCCAAGGCGGACTTTGACATTTGAAGCCCCTGCAAAGGGATATGCATGGTCTTCCTGAGCATCAGCACCAACTGAGCTTTTACCCTGGTGCATGATTCTGAAAAGCGGTATCTCAGATGAATCAACTTGTGTGAATGCGATGAATCTACTGTCCAGTGACCACCAGTACCCATTCTTCCTATCCATCTCCTCCTACAATCAGCAAAACCGAGTGGCCAGAGAAAATTTTTAATGATGGGCATCATTTTGTCAACATTTTGGAAAGAGGTAAACTAAGATGTAGAATCAAATTCTTACCTGGGCTATATATTCAGCAAGCCCATGTGTCTGACATGCAAAAGAAAATACATCACATTCAGGGAAAGAATCTTGAAAAAAAAATTGTGAAAGCTGACAAATTCGGACTGTTCATCTAACTCAGAAAATGACAAAGTAAATACTGCATCAGTAAAAGCACACGATCCTAAATATGCCAAGCACCCAAACCAAAAGATTGCTACAATATTTTGAAAATATCAGTGCTTAATTTGTTGAAATGGTATTTTGACATATACAAAAATAATCTGGTAGGTACATTATTTTCTCCTTTTTAGTGCAGTTGGGGAACCCATCCAACTGAAGCATGATCTGCATGCTTATTTTCTAAGTTTTCCTACCTCCATCACTTTCATGATTTTTCCAAAAACATAAAATGTAAATACATTGAAATTTAAGACTGATATGATTCCTACATTCTGCAACGATAATAGCTAAAAAAAAAGTTGAGAACACAAATTCCTAGCATTAGGACAGCTGAGTCAGATGAAAGTCAAAGAGTAATGGATGGACCTCTATGCATTACATTACAGAATAATGTCTACTTGCAAATAGCATTGTAAAGAAGATTCAATACAGCATGGACAATGGGAAATATAAGCTTACCAAAGTATTGCCATTGGCACCAAATGTTAATTGTCTCGGTTCATCATCCAAGAGATTTATAACATGCAACTCATGATCTCTTACATAAGCAAGCATGGTGCCATCTGGAGAGAGATGTGGATCTATAATTGGTGATAATGATGTACTTGCAAGCTTAAGCTCTGGTTTTGAACAAGAGAATTCCTGGAAATAGATCTGAGCATAGAGAGGGAACCCGGTCATTTCATGTTCAAACCATTAATAAATGACAGAAAATAACGTTACAGAACAAACAATAATGGCATCTAAAGGTTAATACTGGTATATAAATGTTGATATCAATCCCAAAATAATAGTAAGTAGTCCAGGGTGGGTCTGATAACATTCTTAGGTAAGAACTGCATTTATGAGATCTATTTCATTCAAAGCACCGTTCAGAAACCCAGAACCTCAAAGATCTAGTAACAGAGACTTCCAGTTCTTGACAGACAACCCACATTTCTAAGGATGAGACAACCTGACTAAAGGTCCAGCGTCTTATCGCTAGAAACAATTTCAAATTGCTAATCAACCATCAAGCTGCAGTGAAGAGTTTCTTGAAGAACTCTCAAGGCAGTGGTTGGGTTCAAACCTGCAGTTGTCGGTGGAATGAAAATTAAACACCGTTTAATATAAGTCAACCTACTTCTGCTGAACAAGATGCTAAGTTTCTCTTAGGACAAGGAATCTTGCTAATTTATTAAGTCTAAAATTAGCAGTTAACAAAATGTTGAATAGAAACTTCACTACTTTTCTCAAGAAAAACTGCATCAACACCCCTTCGAGAATTTCTTGTGATCAATCATCCACAATACTGTAATACATCTGCACTAGTTAACTAAAAACTACTAATTTCAACATAGGACCAAGCATTCTAACTCATCTCTATCACATAACTCATCAATAGGAGGGCATTTTGATATTCGAAGTAGGAAATTTCAATACACTTGAGAAACAAAACAATACAAACAACAATTAATACTAGAGATTTAGGAACAAACCCCGACAGGCAAAGGCACCATGATCATTCTCTTCTTCAAGCTCGTCTTCACCCATTCGTATCTTGTCACTCCCAACCCACGCTCCCTCGATCTCTCCCTCCTCAACTTCTCTTCTGGTGATACATTACTCTCATCGAGCCCACCATCTGGAGGACTAAAAAACAATTCTTGCTTACATGTTTCAAGATCAAAAGCAAAAACTTTCCTATTCAAAGTGTGATCAGGACTGAATAGATAAGTTATCAAACTGTCATCGGGACTAAAACCAATGGAAGTAGGAGCAACATATCCAGGCAATGGGTATTGAACTATCTCTTCAACCGGGAAAAGGATGCAATCCTCGAGAGACTGTGCAACACAGGTGTCAGTTACTGGCATTTCGTAAGGGAATGATCTTGATCGTTTCAGATTCTTTTTTTTCTCGTTTTCTACTGATTGCATTACAAAAATGCCAATCGAATTGAAATAAATTGATAGCAGAACATGAATCTGTCAATAATTGGAAAGCAATCATCAATCAAATGCAATTGAAATCACTAAGATCACAGAAAGAAGATCAAATAAAGAAAATAAATCAAAATTTTGAAATCCAAATCCTAAACTAATCGATCAATTGCGTACGAACCAGCTAAGTTCACCAAGAGTACATTCAAAAAGGGTCTGTTTGGTTGCTTAGAAAATGTAGGAAAAATAAAATGAATCAAAAGTTTGACCGTGTGACCACTTCAGTTTAACTGCGTAACCATTTCAGTTACAGTAACAGGTATATATATGGATGTATGCATTTTAAGATAACCAGATATACAAGAAACAGAGCAACTCTCTTCTTCCAGAATATCTCTGTCACATTCTCTCAAACACATTTGAGATTACTGCATTTTATCTCCACCAGCATCACCAACAATAGACTATTAAAACCTCAGTTGTTGCCGTTTGGTCACTGAGAAAATAAAGAAAAAGAGAAAAAAGAAAAATTTTCAACAGCAAATATTTCATAGAGCTGGAACTAAGGATAGAAAAACTACTCAAAGCCCTTTATTTCTGTTCGGTAGCCGAGAAAATGTAGGGAAAATTTTCAAAGTTTGAATCTTAGACCTTCCAACTACTTATCTTATGTCACATCTCATCGCGAGCCTCCCGTACTAAAAACACAACAAAAACTCAAAATTTCCTTCTCTTTCCTTTTCATTCAATTTCCTCTATTTGGTCAACAACCAAACACAGAAAAATCAAAATCCTACTACCTGCTATTCTAGGAAACTCCACTGCAAAACCCGATCCACTGTTCCGAACCGCAACGCAGAAAACGGCAACAAATCGAGACCTTTTCCGCGAAATCGACACTTTTCCACTTTTCAGATATTGAGGAGTGGAAAACCATGTGGGAATTGGAATTGGAATCGGAATCGGAATCGGATCCTGGGAAAAGAGGCCAAGTCGATCCCCATAAAGGATGAGAAAAGGGATAGAGGGAGAAGGAAAGGTAGGATTTGGATTACGGAGAAATGAATTCGGCGGATGAGGAATTGGAATTTGGAGAGAAAACGAATTCCGCGAAACTGGTGTTTGGTTGGTGGAATGAGAAAACCAGCAACTCGATGTATGACAGAACAGAAGAAAAAAACATAATTATAGAAAGTGGCGTGATACTTGTAAATAATAATAATAAAATTAGAAATGATTTAATTAAGTTAATTCTATACATGTATATCCATTTTAGCTTATTTTTGGAATTGAATTTTTTTTTTTACTGTTTGAAAGTTATATTTATGGTTATAAAATAAAAATATAAGTTTCTTTAAATCTTTTCAAAAATCACCATCAATCAAATATTACTATATACATATTTTTAGATTTTATTATTTATATTTGTGCTATAATTTAATTCGTTTATATCTTTACTCATTTATATTAGTATTCAATAGTCCATATGTAGTTTAAAGTTGAGGATTCAAATTTAATCTCGTATACGACCCACGCGCTGTTGAGGGCGGCGTTCTGGGGCGAAATCCGAAAATAGATAAGGAGAATGCGAAGAGTGTTCTGGGGCGAAGTTCCTTATGCCACGCGTTGTGTTTGGTTGTCCAGCAAAGCCAACACACCTCCTTTGTCATTTTTTTCTTATTCTTTCTCTCTAGATTTGACACCCCCACCACTTGGTCTCCCCTCGATCTCATCTCCTTGGATTTTTTTTTTTCATTCCAATTTTTACAACTAAGAATAATTAAATTTTTTCAAGTGACATGTTTGTCAAACTATTGATGATCAGAAGAAAAAAAATATGATTAAATTTTTTATTAATATAAGGTTGAGATTACTAAAATTTTACATTCATGACATTATATTATATATATATATGAGTTTGAGGGGAGTTTATGTTATAATGAAGTGGTAATTGAGATGGGCTTTTTTAGAGGTTAAAAGATTTTTATTTTTTTTTAGCATAAAATCTTTTATTTTTATTTTTTAAAACAAGAATTAAAAACAATGTTGCTTCCAACCCTAATTTCATTTATGTGAAAAATGAGATTTTTTATTTTTTATTTTTGGTTCTTCTATAAAATATTAAAAAATAATAATATAATAAATTCTTAGTGAGCAAAGGAATCAGGCTGTTTATCACTTTTAATTAATCCTATTTGCATAGGAGGCGTATAGATATGATTGTTAATTTTTAGGGGGTTTTATTATGACTAACACCTCCCTCGCGATTGCACCTACTTGAAAAATAAATTGTTATTTTAAAATTAAAGATTTTGTTAAATTTGAGGCAGAATCAATGAATGGACTCCTACCCTTGTAGACTTAAATCCTAAACCCTTAGAAAGGGGCCTTTGCATGGACCATTTGGGGATACGTGTAAAGAGTGAGGACAAACTACACTTTCATGTGCAAATTGTCCATGTATTCATTTGGGGACAAGGCATATCTCGTTTCAACTTTTTCATTCTCTCTGTCTTTCACTCGCCCATCCACCATGACTCATCAAAAATCGAACTTGGATCCTATTTGTGGGGTTCACACTCCACTTGGCTACTAACGTGGCCATGGCCAATGGGTTGGTGGACCCCCATTTCATCCCCAACTCTTTAAAAAAGATACTTTGTCATATCATATGAAACACTGACATCCGATCACAAAAGATCATGATCATAGAATGGAAAAGATGTTCTTATAAATAATTTCATTGTTTTATACCTAAATTCCATTTATTTGTACTTGAGAGTCTTATTTTCTTTTATATACTTTCATTTCATGGTCCAAATTTAATCATACTGACCTAAATTGAAAGTTTCATATAGTACCTATTAAAAATCAGAGCATTTTCCTCTAGGTTAATACCTGTTTTGTCCCTACTTTTGGTTTGTTTCCCTATTAGGGTTTTAGCATAAAGTTGTTTTTAAGCTACTAGTTTAATTGCAAAGCAAGAAAATTGGTCAAATTTTGCTTAATCAAACATATAAGACCTAAAGAACAAAGCATGCAACCGTTAACTTCAAATCTCATGTTAAATTATCAAATTAACTTATTGGCCATGGCCAACAATGTGTATCACATCTATCAAATCAACTTCGGCTGATACCTTAACACCTGCCTCACCATGACTCTTGCACATGAGCCCAAGAAATGAGAAAGAAAAACAAATGATAAAGCTCAAACTCATAACTTACCAAAAACCATAGCTCTGACACCATATTAAGTAGTTGATTTTACTTAAAAAAAAAGCTTAAATAGTTAAGTAATGGACCAACAATGGTACTATGATTTACTAGAGCTCTCTCCTTCAAATATTACCTGCACATTACTTGCATCTCTGCAATCAGAAACTGCCATAGGAAAGGGAGAGGCAGACTTCATTGAAAATTGTTCTCTTTTGAATGAGAGGCCAGATTCTACAAGGAACTGCCTCATTCAATTTGGATATTGGTACCCCATCAAAGCCAAAGTAGAATCTTGGTACCAAGAAAAAACATAGACCAAACAGACAGCAGCTCCAGAGAAACCATTCTTTTGTCCACATCAACCAGAACTCAAAGAAATTATCTTTATTATCTTTAAAGTGATAACAAGCTTCATCCAAATTCATCAGTCTGCAACTTGTTTCCTAAGTTTATATCAAAGCCAGAACAAAATGATGTTTCAAAGTACTAACTTTCAGGCAAGAACCGGCATGAGCCATAATAAGCCATGAGGCATTATTCTATGATATCGAACACCAGAGGACCCAGGTTGCAAGTAATGTACCTCTTCAGGGTTGCCAGTGCAACCAACCAATCCCAGATGCTGCAAAACTACAAGCATACACATATTAACAAGGACTGGTGTCAAGTAGTTGGAGAAGTATAGTTCTGTGCACGCAATCTTGCTTGTTGACTGCAATTGAGAGTGTCGTTATAAGCCATAGTTCTTCTAGTCCTTGCTGCTGTCACTTAAAGAGAAAGTCTGAGTTGCTCAATGGAGGAAGCAACTCAAAATGTTCGATCCACCTTATGACTTGAGTTTGTTAATACCTTATTGTGTAACTTAAGCCTATATTTCTGAGTCTTCAACTTCAGAGCTTATCACAAAGCTGGGAAATGCCAATGTTATGTCCCTGGAAAGTAAATAAATATGAAAAATGTATACCATACTCGTGGACATATACATATATGAATCACTGATATAAAACTCAAAAGCTTAACTCCCTAGGTTGTCCAAGAGTTGAATGGACTACCTGGTCATCAAACAAGGAGAGGAAAGGTATGGTGTAATAAAAATGACACTAGGTAGTAAACAAGAAATTTTTTGTAGGGAAAATTGGGAAAACAAGCCTAAACCCAAGTCAAATCTGAGCCATGGAGTGACCCAAGAGGTCAACCTCCCTCAAAAGCAACCCACCCTAATGGTTTAGACCTAATAAGACACAGGAGACACTGAGTTTTAAATCAATAATCAAACTGCAATTAAAATTTAGTACCCACTTTAGGTATGGAAGAGTCATGTTCTTTATCAGGGATGGATTCTTTGATACAAATTCCTTCCACTCTTCTGGGTCAATCCTTCCATCACCATTTGAATCTGCATCATTGAAAGTCTGTGGAGAAGACAAGAAATTTTGAATATATAGATCAAATAAGCATGAAAATGCAGGTGGCAAGTTACAGTAATCTGCACCTTATCCACAATTTGTTCAACATATTCATCTGAAAGTATCAGATCTGATTCATGAAGAAGCGCCAGCACCATCTCCTTCAACTGTAAGGTAACACAAAGTAGAAGCACATGTAAGAAAGATTCAAAAATGCATCTTTTCTCCTTTGAATCATGGCAATTATGCCTTGATAGCTCAATTAATAGGATTAAAACCGTTACAATGGAAGCAAATTTATTAAAGATCTGCACTCTGTAGGCACAACTTAAAATTTATAGTAAGTGGTATCTACAGAATTTCATGCTATGAGAAAGGGGAATGGTCAGGAAAAGAGTTTACAGGATTCACCTCCTCTCGCTCAATATACCCGGTGTGCCTTAGATCATACAGTCGAAAAGCAACTGCCATAAAGCATTCTTCAACTTAGTTCTTAGAAAAAAAAAATTACAATAGAGCATGAGGAGAATCAGTATTCGAACAATTTCACTACTAACAGAACTCTTCTACATAAAGGTGCAAAAAATAAAAGAAAAATTGAGTACATTAATTTTATTCCAAGAAATCAATCTTACAAGAAATTTTGTCTGCTTCAGGTGCATTTGGGTGAAACACACCCAATGAACGAACAAATTCTCCAAACTCAATAACCCCATTTCGCTTGACATCAAACAGGTCAAATATCTACAAGAAGAGCCAAAACTGATACAATTTTAGAAAGAGGAGAATTGCCACCAAGATTGTCACACTGATGCATTATTGCTCAAGATAAAGCTTGAACTTCATATGCGATATAGGAACAGAGAAATTAGAAATTTATGGGGCTATGAACTATTTAAGTAGTAACCATATATCAGCCCATTTCAGTTTTTTTAAAAGTTATATGTAGTTCGAATGTATGAAGCAGATGCCCAAAACACTACAAACATCCAGTAGCTATGTTAATCCTAGTTTATGAAACAGCCAAGCATACCCTATCTGCAAAGAGATTCCTCTTATTTCTGTTCCTGAAGAGTGCAAGCTGGAATTCTTCCTGAAAGATAGAACTAAAAACCTTAGACATTCAGTATACAAGGATAGTACAAAACCCAACAAACATGAACATCTAACACAGACAGGTCTATTGAAAACAACCAATGATGAACAAAAAATCAAGTTCAAAATGCAACCCAAGTGAACATACCTTGTGGATAAGCCCGTCATCTATGATGGAACTGCTTAATTTCTTAAATAGCTCATACAAGGCTTCTACTTCGCACACAGTAACTACAAAGGATAAAACAAGTTTAGATTTCCAACAGTGAGAATAATTCTCAACAGCAAGGAGTAAGAAGGCTTGACTATAGCTTTGGCAGCATGTGTGACTTTCACTGGAAAGCTCTCTATGTGAATGGAAGCCCATGGCATTACCATCTTCGAAGCTTAAAATCAAAACCGACCTAGTTTTGATGCTTCCAAACTATCAAATTCCCAGGGAAATTCAAAACTACCACGCAATAAAACTTAATATACTAATTACTTGCTTAAGTAAACTCATTGTCTCTACGAGACTTCCATCACGAGAGGGATGCAAATACTTGAACCATTTGAGTTACCCATGTGCAGGTCTATGTACTCTTATACCCAAAATACAACCCAACTCAATGTGAGCATGCATTTGCATACTACAACAACTACACCTTGAAGGAAGATTCTAAATTTACCTGTGATATCAAGTTTTGAACATAGATATTGGATGCACTGGAAAGGAATGCTAAAACTTGATGTGTGCTTATAAGCAACCAACTTCAAAGAGCTTAGACCAAGATGGCTCATAACTAGAAATTAAGCAGATGCAAACTAGAACTAAAAAGATGAAATAATATACCAGGCTTATGATGCATACTCACAAGGTGTTTCAGCAGCAAGAACAGTAGGCTCCTCGTATCCTGGTGTTTGTCTAGCTTTCTTAGAGCAAAAGCAGCCCATAAAGACCAGCGTAATTTATTCACAGTACTTCTTTACAATCAGTAAGCTTATGCCAATGATACTTTTGTAGAGCCCTACCTGCCAATTCACAAAATACATTTGTTACTGATAATTTGCTTCATACAAAACATTGATTCAGGTTATAACAAATTTGTTCAATTTAAATCTATGGTATCAAGTGTTTGAGGCTGTTAATAATGGTGCTAACAAGACCAAATTGATTAACTGATGGACTAGTTTTTCCATGGACCACACCCACATGGCCAGGACAGTACAAAGTGAAAGCCTAACCAAACTGAGGTCAAACACAGATGGATTGGCCATGATATGGAAGAAATGTTATTTTGGATGCTTCAGACAATTGAATGATTTAGGAATATTGCTTTTTGAGACATCAGTTCCAAGCATATTGATGACCAAACTGTAAGTACTACCTGCAAATATGTGTGTATGTGTAGGGAACTGTTAGTCATACCAACTAATATGGCTCTTCGCTTCTTCCTTAATTTCAACAAAACAAACCTAACCAAATCCTTAATTTAAAGTAAAAACATATACGTCAGCTCAAAAGGGCATTGGATAAAACAGTTGTTACAGCAAGCCTTTTCATACAAAGTGGGGAGGCATGTTCCATTACAATTAAGGTAGTTTAACTTCAGCCTCAGTCTACTCAATAGTGTAAGTTGACATCAGAAAACCAGTAGCATGATAAAGGTCTAATGTAAATTGTAAGAGAATAATAGGGGCTCGATGGAATTACACCTTGTAATAACAAAACCGCATGACGGTAAGCCATAGAAGCTGACAATTAGCAATCCACCTCTAAGAAGAGCAGCTGGGTAAGCAGTGGAAGGCTTAAAATTATAAAAAATACCCAGTTGAGAGAGACTAAAAATATTATATATAATGGGTTACATCACCTAATAACTGTGTTTATGGGAGACAGCCATAGTAGAGTCTAATTCTTAATTACGGATTCAGGACCCATTCTAATGGTCAAATGAACTGATGCAAAATATGGGCAACTGATGCACTACTATGCCCTGTTATGTTGAGATACCTTTTCCCATGGGACCATCCAACCAACATGTCGCCCACTAGCTTGAAAATTTTGTTCGATATTCAATTGAAAGAAAACAAAGATGTGATGGAAATTTCAGAACCCTCCAACCAAACAATAATAGTCTAAATAATTGAACCTTCCATACCAAAAAGAACCTGCACCAGCAGATCGGATCTCCATCAAACTATTGAAAAAAATTAGGCAGCTTATAAGGGACCTATATCATCGGTCAAGCTATTATCAAAGTAAATAAAAAAAACAATATAAATTGTACACACACATGCACATAAATAATAAACATAAACGCAAGAAAACCTCCATTTAATGGGAATCAAACTTAAGCCAGCTGTTTTAATCAATTTGAGAATTTTCAAATTTGTGGCTCAAACCCCAAGGTTTGGTAAACAGAACAGTAAGCTATCATAGTAGAAGAAACCCAGACATAGCGAAGATCGGATTCTTCAATGCCCCATTTGGCTGCTGAAAAAATGTAGGGAAGGAAAAAAGGAATTGACTCTTAAGAGATTCAACTATTTCATTGTTCGGAAGAATCATAGACCAGGGAAGAAAATTCACTCACCAGGGTGATTGTTCCCTTTCTTTGGTGGAAAGTGAGGACCAAAACAGCACAAAACATTGAAAATATTACTTTCTCTTCCTTTCTTAGTCATCTCAACAGCAAAATAAGGGTAAAAGTAACCTGTAACCATCTTTAATGTGATAAAGTGGGAGAAACCATATTTATTTCTTTATACTTGTTTTCATGTTGGATTAAAGGAGTGATACCGTAAAGAAAAAGAATCATTTCTGATCCAACTTTACATATAATGTTGCACGAGTATTGTAACTAGTAAGACCAGATTATCAATCAACAAAAGGCCATAATTAAGACCTTGGTTGGGATCATAATTTTCAAATTTCCTTGGGACCCATCAAAAACATGGATCATCCAGTATCAGAAAGGAGAAAAAGGAGGAATTTGAAAGATTCTTCTTCTCTGCCATCATCCTGGAATGCAGAAAACCTTCTCCCTTGGCTACCAAGAAACCACAGGGAAAGAAAAAGAAAAACACAAACTTGAGTCTCCTTGATTTTCCTCCCAAAAACAATGGTATCCTCCCTGAACTAAGACGGGTCTTGTGTTCCCTTGAACCCCATGCAATGAAAAATCCAAGATTTAGAACTCATATTTCTTTTCCTTGCCTACATTTCACAGCAACCAAACAACCACCAATGACACCCAGATTCAAAACCTACACCAAATTCATCAACTAAGAAAAAAAAATAAAAAATTCAAAACACCTGGAACATGATCCAGGAAAAAGCCTATCAAAATTAACAGCACCAAATGCTAGAGAGAAGAGGAGGGAGAGAAAGAGAAGAGAACTAACCTGTGCAATCATGGGAAGGCAGAGGCTGTTGGGTTTTAAATTTATCCTGGAATTGGTATTGATGCTCTTAGATTTCTCAGCTTCCCCGTCTGTACGGTATGGTTGGAGTTAAAGGAGAAGTTGGGCTCTCTCTCTCACACAAAAGTCTCTTTAGTTTTCAACGCTTCCCCCTCAGCTACCCTCTTTGGTATCATTTATAATTGGCAGATTTGAAGTTTGAACTTTTCCTACCCTTTTCCAACTATCCCCACTGTCTCCTTGTTGCTAGGGTGCCAGCACTAACTCCAAGCATATCTTCCTAGTCATTATTAGCATTGTTTTGAGAAAATTATGGAGAAGTGTTCTCTATTTTTCACTTTAAGAAATGATATCATGGCATCCACATGTTATTTCCTGATCGCTCTGGCATTTTCTCGGTTATGTGGCATGCATGCGACTGCCCCGAACTTGTTGCTGCCCAAGCAATGTTGGTCCTAGCCTCCTAGGATCCTAAAAGTTATCAGCATTGTTCTTCCTAGATTGCCTAAGAAATTGTGTTGTTCAACTACAAATCCACAAAATACATCATGAATGGTTAAAAGTGGCTGAATATAAAAAATACCCAACAGGGAGAGACGTGGAAGAAAACATTTCACATTTGAATAGGGGCAAAAGGTTGAAGTTTTTTAGCTTTTGGCTGGAGGGTGTGTTGGACCTCATGCCACTGCAGGTAAGTTTTTTTTTTTTTTTTTTTTTTTTAACAGTGAAGCTAAAAGGTTGAATTTTTATACTATCAATAAATCAATGATATTTGTTTTAAACCTTTAAGTCAATAAACAACCTAATGGTTTTAGTCTCCCTTAAACCTAAAAAAAAAAAATACCATCCAAAGACAACATTTCATCAAAAATCAACTTGATACTTATTAACCAACAATTACCTAATATATTTTTTATGCTTTTAGATTAATGAACAGATTAATGATCTTGACACAAAATAAATTTCATAGCTTATTTTACTTATAATTTTTTCTATAAATTTTGGTTAGCAAAATAAGTTGTAAGTCATCATATATTTTTTTGATAAGTTGCTTATCGACATGTCACGATTAGTCAGACAATAGATCATGATAGGAGTAGGGTTCATTCAACTTAAATATCTTAATTAAAATTAACACATACCTTGATCCTTGCTAGCTCTCTTAGGTTTTAGAACAAAAGGTAAACACATGGTTAATGTGTCCACTTCTTTTTAATTAGTTTTGTATAGTTTACACATCAATCATCAATCCTAAGAATTATTAACTGGGGTTTAGAGCCGACTCAATTATTTACTAATTATTTTTTTGTTTCTTAATACACTAGTCTTGTTAATTTATTGATGAATTGGTAAGCGATTACGTTAATTCATTACATAAAATCGAATGAATTGAGTGGTCTAGAGTTTAATATTATAGCCACCATCACATTTGCCCAAGGCATCAAAGGGTGCACCGTGGCACTATAATTCAAAGCCATAATATCATTATGAGTTTATTAGAGAGATTTATAATAACATCTCATATTGGCATTTGGTGATGTATTAGTTAAGAGGTTAACAAAAGGCAAAAAATAATTAAAATCAATTTCTAAAATGATTAGACACACTTAACAAATGAAAATAAATTAATTTTTTTTCAAATAATAGTAAAAACACATGTTCAAATTGTCCATGATAATGTTCAGAATTCAAAACCTTACCATTTCAAGTATAACTTTTTTTTTTTTTGAAAAAAAAAAGAGACATATTTATAGTTAATTCAGGTCCAATATGGAATGGATAGAAGTTTGGAATTTGCACGAGTTCCGTACCATGCTTAATTATATTGGCGCTGAATTGACGAATCGATTCATTATTGATGCCGAATCTTCAAATTTTGTTTTTATCCCAAAGATTCTTCAGATAAGAATTTGAGTCGGCCGACACAGATGCCCTTATCTTTGATCCCAAAGCCTTGGATTATAGCCATGCGCAGTAAGATGACTTGCTAGAATGCGAGGCCTTATCCAGTTGAAAATGAAGGAACACTGGACTCCATTATCCCCCAATCCAACTGTTAATTGGCCCTCTTCATCACTAGACATATCATCGAATGGTGTCTATCTGAAATAGGAGTATAGGACCCCAGCTCTCATATCTCAGTAATGTTTTCAGAGCCATTCATCTATGGAAGTATGAAAGAGGCAAGCATACACTTAATTTCTAGTCTTCGTTTGCATTGTAAGGGTAAGTAATCCAACCTGGGTCTAAGGGCATTACAGTAATTTCACGTGTTAACCATAATATATTACAGCGAGTTACTTAAATCTTTTGCAAAAGTTTCAAATTCAACTAAAATGAAAATCATAATTCACCCCCATGTCTTGTCAAAGATACAATAATGAACAATCCCAAGACTAACATAAAATAACCGGCCTGTTTCACTGACCTTTTCTTCTTGTATCCTTTGCTTCTAAATTCAATGTCATGGTTGGACATTTTTTTTGTGTCGAGGCCATTCTCAAATCTAATTTCGATACCAACATATTCAATTATTATTGTCAAATCTAATCTCCATATATCAAAAACTTTTAATTATTATAAAGTAAAACATCACAATCTAATTTTGATACCCACACATTCAATTATTATTGTCAAGTCTAATCTTCATATATAAAAAACTTTTAATTATTGTAAAGTAAAACATCACTCATTTTCACTTTCAATGTCACTTTTTGAACACAATATCATCGTTACTTTGTAAAACAAAAAAGTTTTAAAAAATTAAAGATATATTTGATAACTATTCTTAAAAATAGTTTTCTAACTTAAAAAACACATTTGATAAACTTTTAAAAAATAACATTTTTTCAAAATTGGTTCCAAAAAATAAGTTATTTTTGAAAATAGTTTTAGGGTATTTTTTATATAATATTTTGATCAAATAATACTTTGAAAACTTTTACATGGTACGGTATGTAATAACTTCATGAAAAATAATTTCAAAAAGAAAAAAAATGCTATTTTTAACATTTAAGTATACAAACAAAACTATATTTTTTTAAAAAAAATTGACAATTAGTTTTTTGAAAACGTGATCAAAGGACCATATATATTCATAAGTCTAATCTTTCTCCCAACACCGACAAACGCCATCACCCACTTTTACTTTCACGTTTTGGAGACAAGATCAAAGATTCAAAGATTTAAGATATTTGCCCTCCGATGGAGCCCACACTGAGCAATGTTGGCTCATTGATGGAACATAAAGGTTAAGTAAGCCCTTTAATGCTCATCTCCTTTGCATATTTTCTAAGATTCAACTCACATAAACTACACTACACCGTCCACACATCTACCACATGTGACAAAAGTCTTAGAAATGAACTCCCATATGCTATCAAAAAATCATTGATTAAAAATTAAAATATGCCTTTGTTTCTGAATCTAGGTTAGCTGCATTTGATCTAGTCATTGAAACTCAATGAGCTTTTCTGCATGGCAAACTATGCCATATTTGCAGTATGCTTCATCAAATTTATTTCTACCTTTCTTATTGATTTTTAAACTTTTGATCCATGTAATAGAAGACAAGAACACTTCTTTAAAATACCTTCTTCTTCTTCTTCTTTTTCTTTAAAACAGAATATATTTTTATAATTCAAAAAATATGTTCAGAAAACTTCTGACAAAAAAAAAGTTTTTTTAAGAATTTGTTCTAAAAAGAAGCTATCTTTTAGAACAAATTTTAGACATTATTTTTTGTATAATGTTTTGAGCAATAATTAAAAATATGAAGAATTTTAGAAACTTTACATTGTACCTAAGTATGTGATATTTGTTTTGGGAGAATAAATCAAGAAAACTAATTCTTATGTTTGAATTCTCAAATAGAATTTAAATTTATCAAAAAAAAGAATTATTTTTAAGAACTATTCTTAAAATCTATTTTTTGAAAATTGTTTTTTAAAATTGTTCCCAAACATGCTGAAAAGAGTTGTATGAAAAATATTATTTAGAATAGACTTATTTCATGAAGTTGTCTCTTTTAAAGCTCGGATACGTGTAAAATTTTAAATAGAAATAAAGGGTTTGTTAATTTGAAAACTATAACCAAAAATAGATTTTTGGACTCAAAAACATCATTTATAACAAGTCTGATATTTTGTAAGTATTGTTTTGTAAACTTTTCCAATAAACAATTTGAGATGTGCAAGAATAGGTTGGGGGTCGTGCATTGCACATATATGCATGCATAATTTTCTCATGGAGGATACATAGGATATAAATTGGTTTTCATATTTGAGTTCCTAAATACAATTTTATTCCTAAAAACAATTAAAACCCTTTGAAAAAAAAAAATCATTCTTAGAAAACTAAATTCAATAATCATTTTTGAAAACTTGTCTAACATACAAACACAAAGCTTCTAGTAAGTGTAGGAAAGTACCTCCTGTTGGTGTCGAGCCAATTGGAGTCAGGTTTGTCCAACTTCACTAGAGTTATACAGACTTCTTCCCCGCACAAAAGAATGTCTAAATAGGTGGTTCGGGCACGTAATTCCGAAGCTTAAGTCAGAAATCAACGAGAATAGCTCTAACTTTTTTTTTTGGGAGAGAATGAACGTGTGTACCTTGTTCGTGATTCTTGAGGGGTTTATATAGAGATGGTGACACTGTTATTATCGTTCTTGTAATGATGATTGCCCAACGGGAATCAAGCCTTGATAGGACAGCCAATGTCGTCACTATCGCGTGAACTAGGCAATTACATCAAGTAAGGGTTGTTGATTGGTATCATTTGCTGACCGTCATGCCAAAATCTTAGACCATGTAGCTGACTATCCATTTTGCTTGCCAATATCTGGGATTGTGTGTAACAATTAATTGACATTGACTTTTGGATGTAAATGATGTCTAATCCGGTGCTCAAACGTCAAGTATCTAGGTCGTCGCTTAGACATTAGACATCTAGTTCGACGCTCAAACATTAGTCGTCTAGGCCGGTACTTAGACATCAGGTGTCGAGGTTGGCGCTTAGACATCAAGTGTCTAGGTCATCGTTCATACATCAAGTGTGGTTAACCACACATGTCAAAAATCTTGAGTACTTGACTGGATTGATTTGTTTGTTTGGAAAATCCAATTAACTTGGTTTGTCCATTCCATTTGGTATGGTGAGCCCGTCTAAAAGGCTAGTCAGCTTGGTCTGCCTATTTCATCTAGCATTGTGGAAGAAGGAAAATTTCTCACTTTTGGTGTTAGATGAAGTTTATCTTGATACAAACGAAGTGATCCCATATGGGTTATATGTTTGCCAACCAAAGGGTCTTGAATCTAGTAGGAAGGACACATGGAGGAAGCCCCCCCGGCGACAAACGAAGTGATCCCAGATAGGTTATATGTCTGCCCTAATCAACCAAAGGGTCTTGAATCTAGTAGGAAGGACACACGGAGGAAGCCCCCCCACCCCCTTGGAATTTCAACCTCTCCTTCGTTATATTCCAAGTCCTGGTGCATTATACATCACATATATTAAATGTATGAAGTCAACTTTCATATATATATACATGCATAAGCTGTCTTGTTATATAGATTTGGCGATATGGGTGGTCTTGCTCATAAACAACAAGCTTCCTGTCCTTGTCAAACTCTCCAAAATTTATTGATGCGTCCGTTCCATCGCCTTCACTACTCTGTCTGCCTACCATTTGTGGATTTTTTTTTTTTTTTTTAATAAAATGAACTGCAGATTGTTTGAGCTTGGCATTTCTTGAGAAGTTGTACAATTGAAGTTAAAAGGGCATAGACGGTGTTTGGATGGCTTGAAAGGCGGTGCTGTGTAACTGATATCTTTTGGTTTTGAGCTCCCCATGAGTCTCTATCCATTATATGTGGTGAGAAAGTGATGGTATATAATCTTTAATTGTTGTCATCAACAGCAGCCTTAGCCAACAAAAGATGACCTTGAATGCTAAAGATATATATGCATGTATTGATCCCATAATAAGGATCCTCAAATCTCTCTTTTCCCTTTTTTTTTTTCTTTTTTCTGTTGTACTTTTTTTATTATGATAAACCCTACTTTTGGTAGCATTTTGAGCGCAATTTCAATGATAATCGAGGTAAAAAAATGGTGGGTGAGATTGACAAGCAATGCATTTTGTTGAAACCCTATAAAAAAACAATAATAAAATTAAAGAACTCATTCTAAGTCCATCGAATTCGTTGAATTACTTTCGTGCACAAACATATAATATAAAAATGAAGCCAATTTTTGAAAAATTACATCTTGCATATTTAGACATGAGATACGGAATCACATTCCAAGAGATGAATCTATTGCCTTCTTAGAAAACTGATCCAAATGAGAAATTTATCTAAAAAGGTTGCTACTTTTCCATCATTTTTCAAATTTTAACTAACATTGAAAAACAACCTATAGAGCCTTAATAGAAACTACATAGAAATTAAACAAAATCTACCAAATATGAAAGAAGGTATATAGTTTTTGAAAACTTGTTCTTAATTCCCGGAATTGTATTGGGGGGATAAATAGGTAATTTAAGCAGTATGTGTTCTAATTTTCAATTATATCTAGATTTTCTTGGTAATCAATTAATTCAGTCAAAGATTTTAGAAAATCAATCAACACAAATAAACATCGAAAAAAAAAAAAACCATCTATATAAAGTTTTTCAAGAACTTAGCAAATTTCATATTCCTGAGTATCAAATATGATGGACTTTCCTTGGACTGAAGTTAAGAATATTGGGCTGAATCCGTAGCAGGTTGTGGGTATCCATCAAGTCACAGGTTCCAAGTTTGTTACAAAAGCTTGGCCCGGTGTAGAAGAGCCCATAAAGATGCAAGGCCCATGGGCCTTGCTTTCATTGGTACATCCAGGGTCTAATAAAATAGAATGAATTCAGACTATAATTATCCTAAAATGTAGCACGTAATATTACTATTATAAAATAAATGATCAATTTAGGTACAATTATTATTTCAATAATGAATATGAAATCAACATAAAAAAATAAAAAAAAAAGAAGATAAAAGTAATACTATTAGTTTTAAAAATTGATATGCATTGGTGTTTTAATCAAATGTGATATTATCAAATGTAAAAATTATAATATTCAATATTGGGTTTGTCTTTTTTGACATTTGAAAAATAGTTTCTGAAACATTATCCGAAGGAAAGAACAAAAATATCAAAGCTTAACAAAATAATAATTTTATTTTGGTTTAGATATTTTCAAATGTTTTAAGAGTTATTTACCACACAATTTATGGGGGGATATTTTGGATATTTTTCTACAGTCACCAATAGAAATGAGAAATCCCAACTTAATACGACGTCGTTTTTCTTAGTTATTTCCTTACACGACATTCTTTCTTTATTAGAGGATATTTTCGACGCAGATATGACTTGTGAGATATGTGAATCGTAAACGGCGTCGTTTCCACCGTTCTTCTGCGTCTTTTGCTGACTCTCTTTCCTCCGATTTTCTCCTCCATTAATCAAAATCCCAAAATCTGAACAAAGCCCACTTCAATTCGCCTCAGATTTTCTCAAACCCACGTCTCACTTTTCTCCTTAATCCCCTCCATGACCCCCAAAAGCGCCAAAATCCCATTTTTCTGACATAGTTTCCCTTAACTTTCCGGGAAAATTTACAGGTCCCATGGCCGCTGCACTGAGGTCGAAATCGTCTAGAGAAACGGCCTTGTTAACATTCTCTCAGTTCAGATACTTCATCTTGAATCATATGCATGCGGGTCGTTTGCCCAATTCCTATATTTCCCACAAACCCAATTGCGACCATTGCTTTACGCATTCCCACACACCCTACCACTTCACCTCATTCAAACCCGTGTCTCTGCGTGGTGAACTTGTCGATAAGGGTCTTGAGTTCTTCGATAATCAGAGGTTTTCGAAGGTGGGTTTTAGTACGAATGAGAGTAAAAAATTGAGCAGGGATACTATTTTGAATTCTTTTGGGGACCCGCCGGAGGTTTGGTCCGGCGACGGAATTGTGGTCCGGCAGGGGGGATCAGGTTCGAATTTGGTCCGTGGGGGCGGTGGGGCAGGAGCGAAC